>NC_050521.1:1389923-1439292 GCF_002922805.2 Oryzias melastigma | reverse complement strand
CGTGCGTTGTCCGCTGGGATGGAACTTTGTGGTTTTTACGTAGTAGTAAAATAAACCTACTGTGGCTCGATACAAATGGTATTTTATAATATCGATATAATTGATGTATTTAATTTTGAAATGATTTTATACTGTATAGGTCGATGCGATTAACAATTGGCCTCAGAGAGATCAATCTGATATGATCGTAGGAATAGAAATCGATTCATTGACTAAGTCTATTAATTGTTGCACCTAACTGTGAATGGCTTTGAGGTCTGGGTTAGTACAGCAAATATTTGAAATTAGTCTCATTCTGGACTGCAGAGGTTGTTGCTACATTAGAGTGTTTGATTATTCTGATACAAATTTACTGTATTAGCACTTTTGAACTTTACCCGACTTTGTATTTCAGTTTTACAATACTTGTTTCAAAATGAACTTAAGCGATCTTTTTGCTTCTTTGGAGTACTGTTTTTCTGACATCCCTTTATTTATTTTTTCTGTGCGCCTGCAATTGTATTGTGCAGGTCAGAGGAATTTTACGAAATAAAATTTGTCATGTAAAAGAAAAAAAGTAATTCTTAAACTCTAATTTTATAAAGTAAAGTCACTTTTAATAACATTAGTAAAATATCTAACTGAATTACCCTTTAAATTGTTCATTGTTCCTTTGAAAAAAGTTTGTTCACACCCACCCTCAAAGAAGTTGCATTTTTTTTCTTTAAGTTTTCATGTCTGGATGTTATATCATGATATTTGTCCTCTTTTACATTTCTGTGCTTGTTGTGGACTTTGCTCTTTTTCAGCCCATTGTTCCGCTCTGAATGCTTGAAGTTGTGTTATCAATTTGGGAAACAGGAGAAGGGTTTATAAGTGACGGCTTTAAGTGGACATTTCTTTAGCTCTGATTCTCAAATTGAGACCCAAAATCCCAGAAGATTTGTAAGGAAGTCATAGTAGAGCTGGAACGAAGTGGTGAAAAAGACAGGACATTTAAGTCTTCTCCCCCATCAGTCATAACGGGGAATGTGAGATGTCTTGTTAAGGAGATGGATGGAGGTTGAAAGAAGACCTAATCAATGGAACTGGAATACAGCTTTGTGTTTGAGTCCTGCCTTCATGAGGACATTCTAGACTCTCTGGTTTTTAGAAGGTCCAGGCAGACAACCTTCTTTCATCAATTCAGTCTTATCTACATCAGTTAGACACTGTTTTATTTATATTTTATCACTTTTGATCTAAGAAAAATGCTGAATGCTGCAGATTTTTGAATAGTTCAGTGGTTAGTTAATTGTAGCGGCTGTGTGACTGAGTTGGCTGCATGCAGGATTGGCACATGGGGGGGTTAAATTCCCGGGGGTGTGATGAGCTTATTCCAGTGTGGGTCCCAAGGTAAGACCCTTCATGCCTCTGCCTAATTATGTAGCCTCAGGGGAGCCAGTATCTGGTCTTCTCTGTGCCTGTCCCTAGCCTGGATAAAATACAGGGTTGTGTCAGGAAAGGCACTCGGAGTAAAACTTGTGAAAACTGGTTCGCTGTGGCGACCACTGTTAAAATATGCTGAAAGATGGACATTAGAACGAGCAAGTTAACCGTAGATGGATGCCTCTACCACGCCTGGATTTAGAACTGTCTGACAAATGGATCAGTTTGTGTGTCTGATTGAGCTGCTATCAAGTTAAAGTCCTTCTCCAGCCATATTTTTCAATTGTATAATTGTTCTTAATGATCTTTTCATTATGATTAACATAAAACGCCTTTTTTTTATGTACAACAGCAGTGGCTCATTATAAATGTAATTCTGGGTTATAGGCAGGACTGTTGACACAGATCAACCTGCCCCCCTACCCCTCCTCGTCAATGTTTGCATTCTCACACGTAAGCTTATAGCCTCAAGTTAACATTAGCAGCAAAAAACAATAACTAGAAATAGTGGATCAATCCAGTCGTACAGTTTTGAACCAGAATTGCAATTTGCTACAACACAAGTCTTGAACGCTCATCATGTTTCGCACTCCTAAGCATGAGCGGGCAAGGATGCGTGCAGGGGAGAGGGGGCTTTGACACGCCCATTTCAGTAACTGCATCATTAGTCTGAGCATTTTCCAGCATCCGGTTTTCAATTACAACACAATTTGTATGAAGAAATACTCAGAAATTTCGTTTTAGTGGTAAATTCTTTTAAAGTATCTTTTAAAAACACATGACTGTTTTCTTTAGAGTGGGTCTTTAAAGCGTCTGAACTGTGTTTTTTTTTAGGTTGTGCTTTGTAACAACTTGGGCCAAACTTTACAAAGAAGGATGGTTGGTTAGATAAAAATATTGATGAAAACCTCTATTATTCTTTTCATAACATAGAAATCAATACCAAAGTTTGTCATCGGAAACTTCTTCAGATCTTCTGAAAGTGAACCCTCCTATTCTGTTTGAATGATCTGAGAAGATGACTTGGAACGTCTGGTTTCCCCTCTGGGGTGCGTAGAGGAGTTTAAATCCGAAATAGAGTTGAACCTAAACAGATGTAAAATGGTTTTGTACAAATGATTAAAACTGGAATGTTACTGTACTTTGTGTGAGTTTTATAGAACAGCAGGCAGCCGGAGGCAGAGCCTTTAACTTGCACGTCTGGTTTTGGTTTGCACCAAGACCGGCAGCTTCTCAGTAAACATGCTGATCTCTCCTTTAGTCTTCTCAAAGGGCTGTTTTGACCTAAACTCACTGCTGCATTTTTCTGAGACAACATGAATGTGACTGAGTCTTTAGTCATCTCTACATCCCAACGTCCGCTGGGAGAGCAGCTGCAATGCTGAAGTCAGGGTTCAGTTCAGGTAGATGTTTGGCAGATGGCCAGCAGATCAAAGGTATCGGAAAGCTGATGCCTTTGAAGATCAAAGTGACTTGAAACTCAAGCTCATGCTGTTTAGAATCCTTGTGTTAACTTGAACCAGCTCAGTGGCCTTGTGGTAGTGTCCCCTCTGAGGCCTGAAGGTGTTGAGTTCAAATCCATGGTCGAGTCCCACCGAAGACTAAAAATAGGACCCAATGTCTCCCTGCTTGACAGTCAGCATATACGGGTTGGATTGAGAGGTTAAACCACCAAATGTTAAATGGTGTATACTTTAATAATGCTTTTCTACCTTCCTTGAAGGCCCAAAGTGCGTTAGTCACGCACCCATTCACACAATGATGGCGTCTCTGCTGCCGAACACTAAAACGGGAACGAACTTGAATCAAACCCACAATCTTCCGATCAGGAAACAACCGCCCTGCCGCTGCACCACAGTCGCCCCTATGGTTCCCAAGCGGGGCTGTGTCTGCAGCTCACCACTCCCCCAGGCGAGGGGTCAAATGTGGAGAACACATTTCACTGAAATAGTCGACGACTAATTCAATAGATTAGTCATTACATGATATTATATGAAGTCAGAGTGTTGTAAAGTTGAAAGTTATAATGCCATTATTATACCTTTTTGGACTATTTTGGCATTTATTACGTTCTTTTAGGCTGTTTTGGAGTTTAGCTAATATTTCTGCTGGATGCTAGCTTTTTTTTTGTTTGTTTTTACGGCTTATTTGGCATTTAACTAATGTTTTAGCTGGCAATCAGCTTCAGTGATTTCAGCTATCAACTTAAGCGTTTATAGCTATGAATTTATCAATTTCAGCCTCTTCAGCCATCAGTACTAGGTGTGTGTGAAAGCCAATGGGACTTTAACTTTAATTTTCTGCCCTGGAAATTTGGGTTTAACCATTTTGGAGTTAATTTAATTTTAATTCTCTTAACTCTGGAATACCATAACGTTTTATAAAACACATCACAAGTAAACCATAGATGCCCCATCTAGTGGTGGGGCACCTGTCCCACCCTGGTTTCAGGAGTTTCAGTTGGTTGGGGTCCCATATGTGGTGTTGACGGGGGTTTGTTGTGTCTCCAGGTGGTACGGTCAGGAGAAGGACTACAACGTTCTAGTCATGGATCTGCTGGGACCCAGTCTTGAGGATCTTTTCAACTTTTGCTCCCGCCGCTTCACCATGAAGACAGTCCTCATGCTTGCAGACCAGGTCCGCCTTCACCCCCCACCCCGTGAACGTTTTGGTGTGTTGTGCTGTTTGTAACCACGCCTGCTCTTCCCCTGCAGATGATCAGCAGAATTGAATATGTGCACACAAAGAACTTCATCCACAGAGACATCAAACCAGACAACTTCCTCATGGGCATCGGGCGTCACTGTAACAAGGTGAGTTCTTCTAAACGCCCCCCACCCTGGAGCTGTAAGTGATGAGCTGACACCCCCCAGGAGGGTGTTAGTTACTTTGTTTAGTAAAGACGTACCTCTAAACAGCAGCGCTGCTGGCATCTGTAAGGACAGCAGCTGGTCATTAGGACCCCTCAGTCTGTGTCCCCACCTTGGAAAAGGTGAACAACTGCACCTGTTTATGACGGCTGAAGGATCTCTGTTGGGGCCTCTTCGTCACACATGATGTGAGTCTGAACCAGGCCTGCCCCCCACCCCCAGCTGCACTGTAACAGTCAGTCATGATGTCCTGTGACTGATCATCCCAGGCCACCATGCTTTAGGCAGTGGAGCCTGGAGTCAGAATGACTATGGGTATTTAAATGTCCCCCAAATTGCCCAAATGTATCTGCTGAGGATCCCACAATGCTTTGCAGCAGAAGAGACATGACTGTGCTGCATTCCATACAGCAGGTTTTAGCCGGCACGTCTGAAGGTTCAGGCTCCTGCTGGGGTTCATGAAGACGTTTCTGTGAGAACTCGAGTCTGAGCCTTCGCTAGAGCTTCATTTACTAGAGCTGCCACGATTAGTTGACTATTAATTTGTGGCAGCCCTAACATTCACTGAACTGCCTATAAACCGGGACACGGGGGAGGGGGAATCCACCTACCTGTCAGATATTTCCTTTGTCAGCATTCCCGCCCTTATTTATCATCTGAATGGGTGTTGACCTGGTCGGGTGTCTTGTCTGGCACCATCATGTGCTGATATTGTGTCATCAGCTGCTGCAGCTCCCCTATCTGGAATGTTTCTGTGAGCACCTGCAGCAGAGTTTACCTCCATCCGCCTCTGCTGCATCCTAATGATTCTTATGGAACTCAACGCCATTTAACTGGAACAGGTGCAACATGTAAAAAAAGGGGGTTTCCCTTTTACTGTTCAACTGCATTTGGGAACCTGAAGACACCCCCACTCCTCCTATGGATGTGTGCAACCAGGAAATAATGCAAACATACGTACTTATAAAGAAAAACTGGCAAAGATACATTTGTTTAGGTCTAACAAAACATGGCATAACGTCTCAGACATGACTTACAGAGACTGAAACGGCACACATTTATGGTGTGATGTGTTAATTTCTATCTCCACTTCCTGAGTTATGACTGATCTGATAGAATAACCAACTTTTTGTTAGTTTTAATCTGTTACAGTTTTACTCCATCAATGAGCCCTAAGCTATAATTTTATGGACATTGTTCTAGAAGACACAGTAAAGATCAGCTGTGAAGATTTTCTTTTATGTACCACATGTGTAGAAAAGATTTCAGTCTGACTCTTTAGCTCCTACAGATGTTCCTGCTGTCTGTTCGAGGTTGTTGGCTGCTGCTGCTGGTGCTGCCTCTCAGCTGGTTTTCCTGTGAAATATGAGCTGAGAATATCTAAACTGAACCTTTTTTCCGTTCTTCCTTCTCTACCAGCAGCGCCTCAACCTCACACTCAAACCTGCTGTTTCCCTTGCTGACATCTCCATGATCTGTTTCCTGATTGGCTGACCAAAGCTGCTTATAAATGTTTGCATATTCATTTCACTTTAACATGGACCTTCTATGGATAAATGGGGCATACATCATACGTGTCAAAATCAACGTTGTCTTAGAAATCAGGCCCTGAACGACCATCTGGGTCCACAGAGAGACTTATGTAGTCTTTTAAAAACCGGACTTTGCTCCATCAGGCGATGTCCTGATTATCTTCTTGAAGGATGATCATCAGCATCAGAAACAGTTGTGGGTGTAAGTGTGGACAGCTGCCTGATCGGGCTGCTCCTGTGGCTCCTGTTTTTTAACATTACTTGGCTGACAGCTTTTATGGTTCTGATCCTGCCACCGAGTCATTCACACTGCTGGTGGTTCTGCTCATATGAGGGCCTAGATACAACCCCTCCTCCCTTAGAAGGATCTACTTGTCATGGCTCCTGGTGTGGACTGGCCTTTAGTGGTGTCATGGGACTGCTAGCCTGGTAAAAACTGAAGACCCGGCGGAGAGCCCAGCCTGAGCGGGTTTTTGTGTAAGACCAGTCTTTGTACCTGTGATGCCTCCAGCTCTCCTGACAACTGCTTTTGTCTCTGTCAGGCATGATTCTCTGTCAGCTCCTCCTACAGGTCATACAGAGATGATCTTTTGGTTCCGTCCTGACGAAACCGGGGCCCTAGCGGCCCCCGCAGCCCCGTTTTCTTCTGGAAAGATGAGCACAAGGATCATATCTGTATCACACAGCCCAGCTGAGGCAGAACCGTGCAGGAAGCAGAAACCCTGTTGTGCTCATATTAATGTTGACTCCAGGTGGATAGAGGCTGTGTAATGTTGACCCTGCCCCTCTACTGTGTGCCCCAGTGTTCAGACTCGGCAGTGGGGAAGAGGAAAAGAGGCGTGGCTGTTAGCTCTTCTCAGGACCCACCTTTCTCAGGATTAAACCAGGTGTGACCTTAACCACAACACCAGCAGCATCCTTGCTTTGCAGTCATACCCAATCACACTGGTCTGAACTCAGTCTGTCCTTTGGCACCATCACACACAGTCAGTCCGTCAGTGTGGGACCAACATGCAGGGAGCCTTGACTAATATGAGCTCAGCGCTGAGGCTAAAAGCTGTTCACATCCCAGTTAGTCTCCTACCAGCAGCATCTCCCCATGAGCAGAGGGAGCAGTCTGTCAGCGAGTGGTCACATGATTCCCATGGGGGCGAGGGCACAGGCAGGGGGCACATGGACCAACGCAGGTTTTGCCAAAGAACTTCTGGAGTGCTTAACAGATCTGCTATGATTAGTCTGACAACTCAAAGCCACGACACTGGGTCTGTCTATGTTTCGGGGGGTGGGAGCCCTCCGGCTGTTGTTCACATTTACACAGACACTGCATCAGACCAGGACCTCCAGAATCCCAATCAGAACCATTCATAATTTGTTTAGGATTCTGGTTGATCCTTGGTCAGATTTTTGACACAAGCTACAGCTGTTTCCTGACAGCTCCTCTGAACAGATGTCTGTCCGTTTCATGTCTACTTTATCTGTTTGTTTTACTGCTTCTTGGTTGGTTGCCTGTCTGTCTGTCTCTGCTTCCCTTCTAGTCTGTCTGTTTTTTTTTCTGTCTGTCTGCCCCACATGTAACTGTATAGCAGGGTTTTTCTCTGCAGGTGTCTGGAGTAAATCTGTTGATTGGTTGTTCTGTGATGGTTAGTCTTGGTTCCTGTAGCATCAGGCGTGTGTTATGAAGGTCTGGTCTTGAACTGAAAGTGTACATTGCTCATGTGTGCAGAGACTAAGGCTGCTGTATCAAAGGTTGGGATTATGTAAATGTAATGAGTTTATAGTATCGGGTTTTTCAAGATTACTATGGGTCTGTAGCGTTGGTTGGATTACGAGGGCCGTGTGCCTAAATGTTTTCTAATAAACTGTCTGTGCATTCTCTGATTAGCTGGACAATATATAATGTGTTCTGATCTCCATGGAAGTCACAGCAATGGAAAATAAGACTTTGTGAACTGACTAGACTCTGAAAAGCTCATCACTATTTGGTGTTTTCATTTGATTCTTTGAAATATTACACTGGATTTAAAATTCCAAATAGCATTGCATTATTTAAGAATGGTGAACGTAGTGCACATTGTGCACCGCACAATATACATCCCTGTAGTGTTGTTCAGTCTGTTAGCTGTGGGGAGATGTGAATAAATGTAGCAACAGTGCTGTTGAAGGTGTTTCTGAAAGCCTGCACAGCAGAGTGAAGCGGGTTGGAGGGACACACCCAGAGTCCGGACCTGAAGTCCACTGAGACCCTGATGGGAGAACAACTGACCCCAAACTTCTGTGGAATGTTGTTGGACTGAAACCATTTTGTGAGGAGGAGCGGTTCAGAATTCTTCCTGTTGTTCAGGTCTGATTTGCAATTACAGGAAATGTTTAGTGGTGGTTATGAGTGACGCTCGGTTATTAGGCCTGAAATTACCCCCCCCAAAAAAAAAAGCTACTGTAGATGTTAAAGAGCCTACACCATGATTTTCTTGAGCCTTTTAGAGTAAACTACATCCATATATATATATATATATATATATATATATATATATATATATATATATATACATATATATATTTACTTTACCTTTGGCACACGAGATAACAAATTATTAATAAAATGACTTTTTTCTCGTCTCTTTCCATAACCAGAAACAAAACGACTCAATCTCCGAGGCCCCACCTTTCACTCCTTGTGGGTGCCGCTCATTTCGTGATGTCAACCTAGAGCCGGCCTCAGTCTGCTGCGTTTCTCCCACGAAAAAAATCCACATTTTTGCAAAGATAGATGTACATACTGTGTATCTGCCTATAGTAGCCCTGTGAAGCTAGCTGATGACTGCCAGCTTAAGCTGCTAACAGTGTGTGTTTCTGTTAGCCCGGGGGCGGGGCTGGTAGCGCAGACTCTTACTGTAAGGAGAAGTTGTCACTGGTGTACGTCACATGGTGAAGACCCGCTCATTTTCGTGGATATGGGAGCAGCAGGTTTTCAGAAGAATACTCAGATGGATCAAAATAGTACTTTGAGGTTGTGAATGGTGATTAATGAACAGTAATAAAAACGTACAAGTTCAAAAAGTTTGTTTTTCATGGTATAGGCCCTTTAAATTGTCAGTACCCTCCAGTATTTTGAGGTTTTGTGGTTGTTAGATTTGTAGCAACTTTTCTCAAAAGTTGTGATATTTTTTAGTTTTCTTTTAAAAGGTATTGGAGGACATTCACATTTTGAAGCTCTTTGTTATTCCTTAGTTTAAATGCAGGTTTATGTAACCCCACAAAAATTGATGGAATTTCTGTTTAAACAGTGATTTAGTTAAAAAGCAAAGCAAACTTTTTCATGTTTGTGCAAAAGCAACACAAAACATTAAAACATTAACAGAATGCCGGATAAATTTCACTCATAAATGACCAAGATTATTTTTATGTTAAAGCTTAAACCAAGTCTATATGTTGAAAAATTAGGTACGATTAATTTTCGTTTTTTTCATGTAAAAAAAAGAAAGTCAAAAATGTTTTGATTTTATTTATAGGAAAAATTGTTTAATTTTTAGCACTGCAAATCATTCAACATATTATTTAATTACAGCTGTTCCAGTTAGAAAGATCAGTTCTGTCTGTTAATAAAATAATATGAACACAATATAATTGGGGATTTACTGCTTTTGATTACTTGCTTTACCAACTGATCACTTGGTCTTCTATCAAATTGACTTAGTATAGCAAAACTTGTACTTTATATCTAACATTTAATGAGCTCAAATTTAAATACCTTGATTAAATATTTTTTTAAAAAGTAACCCATGCATGGTAAATGCTTGTAGACTTTGTTTAAAATGATCACCCATAGCTGGCGTAAGAAGGTGGAGATGTAAAAACCTCCCATGTAGAAGAGGCATGTATGATTGGTTAGACTAGTGTCTTATATGTACACATTTGATCAAAATTAGAGTGAATGGCCAGAGTTGCAATAATTGGATGGTTATGTTAAGAACAGTTGTTGATTCTGGGGGAATTTGTGTGACCCCAACATTACAAAATCCCTGATGGACTGAAATGTTGTGTTGAATAAAAACGTGACTGCGTTTGTGTGGTATTTTTGTTGCTATTGTGGAGTAATAATACATCTCATTGTCAGTTACCTCAGAAATTTGTCATTCCCAAAAGGTTCAAATACTTTTCTTTGTAGCTCTATTAGTACAGTGCTGTCATAAAGATCGGCTGTGTTTGTCATATGTAGATGGCTAGGAAACCTAGGAGTTTACCTCCACAAAACACGTGCACCACGACCTGTACGACATTGTGCAAAAATTGACTTTTCTCTTAAAAATGAAGCCAGTGAACTTACAGAACTAGAATCATTCTATCCGTTTTCCTTCTTAATATGGTCATGAAAGACCTGGAGAATGAGGATTAGAACAAAACAAAAAATATGCTCAGCTCCTTATGTTAATTTAGCTGCATGTAAAAGTTAGGGCCATAAATGTTAAAGGCAGATACATTTTAAAGGAAGTGAAAACTATTACTATAAAAACACAAACCACAAGGAACAGAACTAAAAATGCTAGTAACATGCAACGACTGTTAAACCTGCATAAAAAAAGCAAAATCAGCTAAAGAAAATATAAATGGGATCTTTTACATATGGTTGATCTTTTTAAATTAGATAATTAAACTATCCCAGGTGAAGCTCTAAAGAACTATTTGTAATTGGTCATTTAAAAAAAAGAAATGCATTTCCTTGGCATAATAACCTACTCCATATTTGAACATTTGAACATTTTTATTTTTTGAATACTTGAGTTTACTGAAGAATTTTGGGTTATTTTTGAGTTTAACTAGTATTTAAGCAAGAAGCTAGCATTTTTGTTTAATTTGGCATCTACTATGGGTTTTATTTTAGGCTTATTTGGAGTTTAGCCCCTATTTAAGCAACAACCTGAATATTTTTGCAAAATTGGCATGAATTAGGAATTTTTAGGCAATTTTACTACAAATTTTTCAGAAATTTAGGTTAACTTCAGCTCTCTTTTATAGTTCTTTAGCAAAATTTCCAGTCTTTTAGCAAATTTTACATTTTGCAAACAGCTTTTGCATTTTCAGGAAATCCCTTCAGCAGCTTCAGTGACTACTTCCAGCAAAAAACATTCACACTAGCATTATTGCAGGAAATGCAACTTTTCTAGTTTAAAATTTTAAATAAGCTGATCTGGGTGCTTGATCCAATGTTCAAAGTTTAAGAACATTTCATCTTTGTAGCTGAATTAACTGTAGTTGTAAAGTTAGTGAGCCCAGATGTCACTTCAGTAAATGAAGGTGTGATCTTAAATAAATGTGGGTGTGACTTTAGTGAGTGCAGGTGTTTGCTTCCTAGTGTGGGCAGGTGTGTCTTTAGTAAATGGCGTATACTTGTATAGCGTGCATGTAGGTGTGAGTTTAGTGTTTCCAAGTGTTGCTCTCCACTAGTGCAGGTGTGACTATATTGAGTTCAGGTGAGATCTAAGTGTGCACAAGTGTGACCTTAGTGAATCTACGTCTCGTCTCTCTCTGGTCAGAGCAGGTGTCACATGCAGGATGTTGGATCTTGATGGGGTTCTGTGTCCTTGTGTTCAGGTGTTCTGCTGCTGTCATTCCTCCCACTAATAACACAGCCATCAAACTGGCTTTTATTGTGAACAGGAAAGGAACAGCAAATAATGTCTCTGGATTTGTTGGTATTATCTTCACTGGTTCAACTGCCCTCCCTCTCTTGTGTTTTCTTCTTTGTCAGCTCTTCCTTATCGACTTTGGTTTGGCAAAGAAGTACAGAGACAACAGGACCCGACAACACATCCCCTACAGAGAAGACAAGAACCTGACGGGCACTGCTCGCTACGCATCCATCAACGCACATCTGGGCATTGAACAGAGGTTAGTTCCCAAACCAAAACACCCTCTTTGAAAAGATCTTGACCGAAGTCGGGTCTCAGATCAGTCCTGCTCTGCTCCTCAACTATCATCATTTGTGCTTCTCCTCCAGTCGCCGTGACGACATGGAGTCGCTCGGCTACGTCCTGATGTACTTCAACAGAACCAGCCTGCCATGGCAAGGACTTAAGGTACGTAGCTGACTCCTCTGTCTCGTTACAAAGACTCGTGTAGTCGGAAGACCAAAGCGTTTTCAGTGAGCTCCCATGGAAGTGAGATGCTGTGGACCCGATGGCTGCAGAAGCTAATCCTTGGGTTGGTATAAACCTGGAAACACTGTAGCATGCCTGTCAGTCATGATGTTCTTCTGCTTCTGTCTGTCAGGCTGCCACAAAGAAACAGAAGTATGAGAAGATTTCGGAAAAGAAAATGTCCACCCCAGTAGAGGTCCTTTGTAAGGTAATACATGAGTCCATCGAAATTTGCTTTCAGATGGTTCCACCTGGACTTTGGTAGTGGTCCACCTTAACATTGTAGGTTTTGCAACAGTGATGCTTTGCACAAATCCTTTTTTTTTAACATTAGTGTACATTGAGCATGTGTACAACTTATCGCTAACCTGGTGAAGTCAGAGACTGATGGTCTGTTGACGATTAAGGCTGAATCACTTTAACTGTAAAACTTTCTGAGATGAGAGATATTGTCCACTTGCAACAAGGAAAGTCAAATGTTGTAATTTTTTAATATTTAATAGAAATTGAAACGTACTGTTAGGATGAGAATCTTTTAAATCTTTTATTAGCTGTTACAGAATTTTGAATCCAGCTTGGTTTTCAGTGATTGATCATCAGGTAGTTTATTTTAAGTAGGACCGCCTCGGATTTGGACGTTTTAATGGTAGTGTAACTGCTGTATAGTAAACAACTCAAAAGTATGGTATTGACTGGATCACTCTAACCACAATTAGTTGATTAATCGACTTTTAAAATAGTCAATTAGTCATTACTTTATATTATATGGAGTCGGAGTGTAGTAACGTTGAAAGTTAGAATGGAATTCTGTTAGCTGTTTAGACTATTATGACATATATTAAGGTTTTTTTTTAGGCTATTATGGAGTTTAGCTAATATTTCACATGCATGCTAACTGTTTTGGCTAACTTAGGCTTTTAATTTGTTTGTTTTTAGGCTAGTTTGGCATTTAACTAATATTTAAGCCGGCTAACAGCTTCAGCATTTTCAGCTACCAATTTCAGCATTTTTCAGCTATCAACTTCAGCGATTTTAGCATCTTCCGGTATCAGCACTAGCATCTTTAGCACTTGCATTATTGCAGGTCATGTTATATATCTAGAGGTGTGTTTTACATCCATTTTTCGCATGACCCGATTAGTTGACTAATCGGAAAGAATAATCGGTGATTAGTGGACAATTAAAATAATCGTTTCTTCCAACACTATCACTCAGTGTAGCTTGTGATTTGAAGCTTCTGCTGATCCTCTCTGCTGAAGCTGTGGTTGAACCTTAAGGTGGAACCATCTAGTTTGTGACTTTAGTCCAGAAAACAGCAGGACTTGTGATTCACACTCGGCTGTGAATGTCTGCAGGGCTTCCCAGCAGAGTTTGCCATGTACCTGAACTACTGCCGTGGCCTGCGCTTTGAGGAGGCTCCAGACTACATGTACCTGCGTCAGCTGTTCCGCATTCTGTTCAGGTAATTCCTGTCTAATGAAGATAGGAGGGGCGCTACACTCATGCATGAGGACGATCCCGGACAAGCCCCCAGAGTTACTGATGCTCCAAAACAAGAAACAGCAGAGTCAGAGTCCAGTCAGTCAGCTGCTGTTTCCTGACTACGCATGTCTGCCTTCATCCCCTCCTTCCTTCCCCTGCCTCTTTTTGGGGGCACTCTGTTCCATAAGCTCATTTCCTTTCCTGACAATACGACTGTTTCTGTCCTTAAAGAAGCTCTTGAATAGCTGGTTCCTCAGATGATTCTAGCTTTAGGGGTAAAGAACAGTATGGCTTGTGTTTTTGGGGTTCATCGTGTCTGTATTGACCCTGCAGATGATGACGATGGCAATATCTGTGTTACAGGACCCTAAACCACCAGTATGACTACACGTTTGATTGGACCATGCTGAAGCAGAAAGCCGCCCAGCAGGGTGCCTCCTCGGGGGGCCAGGGGCAGCAGGCACAAACCCCCACAGGCAAGCAAACTGACAAATCCAAGCCTAACATGAAAGGTTAGTAGCAAACAGCCAAGTGACGTTTACAGACACCAATTGCATCCCGTCTTCGTCTGGATCAGAGTGCCCTGATCCCGGTCCTCAGGACACCCCCCTCATGGTTTCCCTCCTTCAGAACACCGGACCTGCAGTGATTCTGCAGAGCCAGGTGTGCCAGAGCAGGAAAACCATGGGGAGGGGGGGCTGTGCAACACTGATCTAGATGAGACCGTGTTCATCCTGGAACCCATATCCCAGTGCCCATAAAAGGCATGACAGTAAGATCCAACCCAAATTCTGAGAATTGGTCGTGCTGGAGTGACGAGGCCCTGAAACAGGGACACCAGAGTCCAAACACGCTACAATTGGTCTGTCCTGCAGAAGCAAAGACGTCCTTGGGGAATTTGACTACTAACTTTGCTGCACTGTGTTCCTGTGTTGGAGCTGGACTATGGGCTTTCTGACTGCTTTGGTTAACCAGCTGCTCCTCTGTCATTAACCCCTGCTGTGTGACCCGGAGAGCTGCTGCTCTGCTTTCGCTGAAGCCCAGGTGTCAGGCCGGAGAACAGCGGGTCAACAGCGCCTGCTCTGCTCCGACATGGTGGTTCTGGGAATGCTGACAACCAACACTTCGCTTCATGCACGTGCGTTTGTGTGTGCACGTGAAAGGAAGGCCTAGCTTAGGCGTGGAGTGGGGTCGATCGTACTGAGGAACAATATTATTAAATTAGGATATAAAATACACATATAAGAGGTAAAAAATAAACATAAATATGTGATATAGAAATTATTTAAAGTAAATTTGAAAGAAACTCCATCTCAAACGGGAAAACAGCCAGAAACAAAGCTTTAGTATTCCAGAGAACGTTTTTCTGTTTAGCAGCATTCAATCAGGCGGTGCATTAAGAAGACGCATTCCAGGTCTGTTTAGACAAGACATCCAATCAAAGGCGTAAAAACACATTTTTCTGAACTAAAAGCTGATCAAAGACTCTTAAATGACCCAACTATGCTCAACCTGAAAACACAAATCTGTTCAGTCGATATGACTAGGGACAGGGCTGAATCCAGTGTACTACAGCTCACTGGAATATATTGTCAGTATTTGAGAACTGGACTGAGTGACCCCTCCCCCTCATGTTTCAAACAGGAAGTACTCACTGACTCCAAGAAGCCAAAATCCCATAGACTTCTATAGAGAAATACACAGCTGTTACTCAGCCATTCTGTTGGTCAGAATAAATCATTTATCTTTTCAACAAATTCTTCTGTTTTTTCTTGAACTTTTTTACCTATTGAAAGTTATTCAAGTTATAAACTGACCAATTAGATGCCTCAGTATAAGTATCTGAGTCTCCCAAGTCCACTTTCAAGTGTTAGGGGTGTGGCCTTCCAACAAGCTCACTCCTGATTGGTGAGAATGGTTGCCATAGAAACGTAGGCTCAGAATAATCACTGCTAACTTAAAAGCATCTTGCTTAAACATGGCAGCATACATGTGGAAAAAATGGCAACTAAGGTGACTTAGTTTGTTTTGAACAGAAAGTAAAAAGTTTTCTCTTGACACCACACTCACTCGGTCCAGTTCTCAGATACAGTCGTTAGTGTAGTCCAGCTAGAGTGCACGAGCAGGAGTTCAGTGGTCATGGAGCATGAATGAGTGTGACAGACTAAGGCGCTACCACTTATTATTGAGTTAAAAACACTGCTGTTTTGGAGGGACAGGAAGCAGCCAGACTTTCAAAATATCTCACGGTAAGCTCCAGATGGCTCTATTAAAGTAAATATTGGACCAAACATATAACATAGAATGATCTGAGCTCCAGAAATAGGTTCATAGTGACGACACCATGTCCTAAAAAGGTTCAGCAGGTTCTTAAAGAAGATCTTGTTCTTCCAGGCTCTTCTGGACTTAGATGACCCACTGATCCAGGTCTGAAGGTGGCGCGCTACCAGAACTGCCCTCAGGCGCACACCTAGCGTCCACGTGTGTGCATGTGAAAGCTGATGTGGTTATGTCACTGTCAACTATCTGTGTGGGTGTGAAGGAAGCCCCGCCCCCAGGGCCTGTAATGGCAGTGGAGCACAGAGCCCTTGTGGCGCCCCCTGCTGTTATTTTAACCGCTGCTCTCTGTTCTGTGTGTGTGCAGGGTTCTAAAAGGCAAGCCTGATCCAAACTGCTGTGGTGGGCAGGACCAGTGGGCCCGGAGCGCCCCCTGGTGGTCGAGCGTCTCTCCTTCCATCATCCCTGTCTGTCATGGAAACGTGTAGATCTTCACACGCTCAGTTGTGTCATCGATATTTTCAGACGTGTATGAATCACAAACCCTTTGGAAAAATGTTTTTTTAGGATCTGGAAGCTGTAGCCCCCCCACCCTCCCCCCTCCCTCTGCGGTTAGTTCAGGCGCAGACGGCGAGCTGACTGGTGTCGGTCGCCGTGAAAACGCCTCAACTCCTCCCCTTTTAGCAGGCGGATGGAAAAGCTGTAACTTTGGCCTCTTCCTCTGTTTCTGAATGATTGATGAGCCCTGGATGTTTCTTTAAAAACTGTCGGGTTTTCTTTTGTTTCTATGGTGATTAAGAGTTTGCTGCCCCCTACTGGCAGCTGTTGGAGCTGAATGACACTTTTGCTTTTCCCTCTAGAACTGAATTATTAAGTCTGTTGTAAAACCTCTGGTCTTCTCCAAAAATGCCAATAAAAACCTTACTTAACTCACTCCCGCTGCCTGCTCTCTGGTTCTGGCCTCGCCTGCCGTGCATGCTCGTCCGTGCACGCTTCTCTGCTGCTCAAGTGTCTGCTCTGATGGTGGCGTGCGTCACCTTGACGTAATTAGACCTGCAGGTCATTTCCACAGGAGTCTGACAAGAGCGCTGAAACATCTCTACGACCAGAACCACCACATGAACCAGGGCTGGTCTTCATGGACTTTTACAGAGCTGTCAAGGTTCTGAACCCGTCACTGCAGCTCCTCCCCACTAAAGGAGCCTGGTAGTTTCCTGCTGGCTTCTTATTAAATCTGCGACTGTGGCAAGAACGTGAAAATGATGTGAAAACCACTTCCTGCTCAAACTCAGAATCCCAACAGAACCAGTTCATGTAGTCCAATTAGAACCTAAACTGCAGTGGACCCGTCTGGTCAGGTTGCTGGTTCTATGTTCAGATTTGCCACCTCCCCAAAACTTCACGAGTCATGCTGTGTCATCACTAAGATTTTTATTTACATAAACAGTTGGGTCGGAGCGCCGGGTCACAGCCCGGTTTTGGATAGACACTGCAGTCCTGGCAGCCTCCAACGGCGAGCGCCGCTCTGGATCCTCAGGTCCAACCAGTCCTGCTGAGCCGGACCCAGGACCATGCTGAGGGCAGAGTGAAGACATCACCATGGTTACAACCATCTCTAAACTCGAGCCTGACTGGCCAGGCAGAACCACGTTTCTAACAGACGGTTCTGGTTCTGGATGAAACAGAACCTGCTCAGCATTTTAAATCAGCGTCTACTGTTTGAGAAACTGCTTCAGATGATGCTCTGCCGGGAACAATTTTCTGACTGAGCTGCGGTTCTGACTCATACAGCAGTGAGCTGCCGTTCAGAAGGTGGAGGCAGAGACCCGGAGCTTGAGTCCAGTCCTGCAGGTCTTGACCCCTTAGTCCTCATGTTTGTTCAATGTTTTTTCCTCCACTTGTTCTTAGTTTGCTGCTAAGCAGAACCGGTTCTGTTTTTCCCACAAACTGACACGTACCTGGGTGCCAGATAAGGTTCTGCCGGGGAGGGTGGATCCACTGCGAGCAGGTCAGAGTTCAGAACCGAGGTGTCAGAGTGGTTCGGCTCCTCGCCGTCCAGGAAGCCGAGGTTGGTGATGTGTCCGGCTGCCGCGGCATCGATGCTGTCCCTGCTGCTGGTTGGACCTGCGGAGACGGCGCCGTTAGAGCACGGGTCTCGGACTCCAGGCCTCGAGGCCCGGCATCCTCCGATCTCATCTGCTGGTTATGTTTAGCCAGTAAGAACCTTCCATGGCAGGTTAGTTAGAAAACGTAGGGCAGTGAAGCCTGGGATTTTAAAGTTGTTGACTGTTTTGCAAGCTGGTGACAGGCTGGTGTGACACTCACAGCAGCGGGCGAGGGGCCCCCAGGAGCTGCTCTTCAGTGAGGCCTTGTCCTGCGGCTGCTGCAGCAGACACAGCACCACCGAGTCCACCTGCTGGAAGACCCTGCAGACACATGTGAGAGGCTCGCCTAAGTCCCAGCAGGAAAAAAAAACACAAAGGCTACTCTTGCAGTTCTGTTCACCTGTTTTCTGATCCCTGAACTCTCAGAGATCCGCTTTTTGTTCTGCATTTTCACACATGTGACTGATGTTTGTAGCTTTACTGTGCTTTACAGTGACGTGTAGTCTTTGGACCATGGCACCATCAAAACCCAGATCAACAGAGAGATCACAGCGGAGCAGGGCTCTACAACCTCTTTCAGACTCTTTCTGGTGGATTTCTTACCGACTACAAGGTCACAAAGTCTGACTGCGGCCTTTAGAAACCAAAAAAAAGATTAGTTTATGTTATTGGTACCATTAGGATGAATTTAAATGATCTGTTCAGGGTTTTTTGCCATAAATAAAAAAAGAATACAATATTTTTTATCTAAATATGAAATTATTTGTACTTTTTGACAGACTCTTTCAAAGTAAAAAACACCCAGTTCCACAGTGGTGTTAAACTCAATCACACGGGGGAAAAATCCAAAACACACCTTAGGTAACGGGCCAAACAGGTTAAATATTTATCGAACACTCAAAGGTTACGGTTTTAAAAAGATAGTTTTAAACATAATTATGAATTAGATATATACCATTATCTGTAATAATTATAATCTGAATACTGTAAGCTGAATTTGGCTGCTGAAGATGCTGAAATTGATAGCCAGCTAAAATATTAGCTAAATGCCAAATTAACCTAAAAAACTAAAATAATAATAAACTTAGGTTAGCCAAAACAGCTAGCATGTAACTGAAATATTAGCTAAACTCCAAAACAGCAAAATCTTAGTAAATGCCAAAATAGTCCAAAAAGCTAGCAGAATGCCAATTTTTAAAACTTTAAAACTGTAACTTTTTAACATAATTCTGAATAATAAAGAGGCAAAAATATTATTCCAGAATAAATCAACATAAAACTTAAATAACATTCAATATTTTACTCTCCATAAAAATATATTCTGTCAAAATTATACAAGTTAGAAATGAGCACAAGATAACATCAGGCCATTAATTCAAATAAAAAATAATGATCTGGAGGGCCGGATCCGGCCCCCGGGCCTTGACTTTGACACGTGTGCTGTTTCGTATAAAGTCATCTCAATGCAGCACATCTAGTAGTAGGTAGTGTAATGTCCGTCCGGTTTTAAAAAACAAAATAAGCAAAATTTGTTTTGCTATTACTGGTGCATCTTAGTCAGAAATGTGTAAATCTGAACTTCTTTTTCAAAATCCATGAATTTTTCAACAAATCCTCTTTATAATCTGGCACACTTAAGTCAGAATGCTGGTTATCCTTATTGATCACTGATTGATTTGTTATGGTAAGCGGCGCTCCAGCATCTGTCAAAATACAAAAATCTCACCACTTGATGGATTGTTGGAGCATTATGGGTAGTGTAGTGGAGTGAGACGTACTGTGCTTCTGTGGTTTGAATGAGTTAAATAAAGTTTGACTTTTCTGAATGTTTTCTTTATGATTTTACTTTTTTTCATTTGAATTTTCTTTAACCAGAGAGCCACAATGGAGGGACAGAAGAGCCACATGAGGCTTCAGGTTGCAGAGCCCTGCTCTAGAAGATCCAAATGCTGACCTGAAATCTGCCTACAGAACCATATGTCTGTACAACAGACCGTCTGGGATGCTCCTCTACATGCTGGTCTGTTTGGCTGACCACACCCACAACAGAAAAACAAAAAAACACCTCACAGTCGTGGGAAAACTGGTCACAAAAGCAAAAACATGCAACCTTTGACCTGCAGACATTGGTTCATTGAGTTTCTCCTTGTGGGAGAAATAAAGTCCATCTATTGAAGCGGGACAGAGAGGTGCTGCGATGCATGCTGGTTCTGCCAGAACTTGCCGGGTCAAACACCGTCTTGGACTCACCTGAGGCTGAGCAGCCTCTGGAGGAGCTCTGCAGACAGACCATAGCACTCTGACTGGATCATGTGTCGAACGGAGTCAAAGTCCCGCTTCAGCTGCAGAGCCCCCTGCACACTGAGGACAGAGCACAAGTCAGGGTTCAGAGGCCACTGAAGACCTGCATCCATTACTTTGTTTGAGATCATCTTGTCTAACAAGTCTGGAAACAGAAGGAACAGGAATCTTTCATCCAGTCTGCTGGATTTGTCCTACTTCAGCCATCGTGATCAGAACATTGATCAGTCAGAATTCCAATGGACATTCTTTAGCATGGGACACGAGTGTATCCCATAATTCCTGGTGGATCTCACACTTCAAACAGCAGGTTAACATCAACTTTACCTGAACTTGATGCGCTCTTTCAGGATGTGCTCCATCCACGCCTCCATGAACGCCGTCATGGTGACGCTGAGCGCCCTGACCTGGGCGTCGTCGGGAAGCTGTGCCACGCCCTCTAGAACTTGACCAATCACAGTCCGACTTGCCAGAGCGGCATACGTGCTGGGGTTGCTGGGAAATCCTGTGGACCAACAGAGACGAGCTCAGTTACCACAGAGAACAGTCATTATGCAGACCGGCTGGGATCCTTCAGCAGTCTTGAATTTAACTGAACTAAAGAAAGACCTTAAAGAGCATTCAATTGTCTTACACTGAACTAAGTGGTTAAATCTTGAGAAGTTGGAAACCATTTTGGAGGGAATTATGGCTCGACTTGGAGGACAAAAACACAAAAATTCACCAAATTAGTAAATTATTCCACCACAAAGCAGCACCTGGACATTCAGCAGGCTGCCTGCGCCTGAACCAAAGTCAAGGCCCGGGGGCCGAATCCGGCCCTCTACGGAGCCAAGTTGGGGCCAATATTACTTAAACCCAAATAAAACAAGTTGGAAAAAAAAATGTGAATGTCACAATCTTTCTGGTGTTCTAAAATAAACATAATTATCTTATTATAAATTATATTTGATTATTTTATTTTAATTTGAAAAGTTTTTTTTTTCCAAGTTTTTTTTAAGTTTATATTAGAAAACCAAGAAGGTTTTGGACATTTTACATTTTTTTGACCAAACACTAATATTCTTTTCAATTTGTTTTATTGGGGTTTCAAATAATATCGGCCCCAATTTAGCTCCATTACCCTCCAGATCATTTTATTCTATTGTTATTAATGACCCGATGTTATCTTGCTCTTATTTCTAACTTGTATAATTTTGACAAAATATATTTTTATGGAGAGTAAAATATTGAAAATTATTTAAGGTTTAAGTTGATTTATTCTAGAATAATATTCCTGCCTGTTTTTATTCATAGTAACGTTAAAAAAATATGTTTTTTATACCATAGTTTAAAAAAATTATTTGTTCAATAAATGTTTATCCTGTTTAGCCTGCGACTTAAAATGTTATTTTGGATTTTGTCCCCGTGAGATTGAGTTTTACACCCTTGCTCTATGGAGTTCCAAAACTCTATGGCTGTAATATACTTTTGTTTTCAATGAAAGAAAGTTTGTTTAAGCTTGTTCTTGTTTTTCAGTTAAAGTGGTCACTGAGGCTTGTTAAAGGTTTCAACAGCAGATGTTCCTTACTTTTATTCTTGCTAACATGTGTTACCTTTATGAATACAAAATAAAATAAAAAAAATTAAACCATATTCTTTATTTTCTCCTTTTATTTAATGACACCCAAAAAAAATATTGTATTTGGCCCCAGGACCAGAATCCCATTAAGATTTTGGCTGTTTGAGTGAAAGCGTTTGGGCACCCCTGGCCTAAACAATCATATCTAATCAGGAACTCCCAAGCCAAGGGCGAACACCCTCGACCGAACCAAAATAATCAGCTGAAGGGGCCATAAGCTCGTGGTTGGTGGAAATCCTTCCGACGCAAACTGTACGGTTTGGAGAAAGATATCCGAGCTTGGCACAATGGAATCAAGATGATCAAAACAGCAGACTTGTTTCATTTTCATTGTACACACAGTCTAAAATTAGATTTGAAATTTTCTAGAAAAAAAAGTTACTTCAATAAATTTGTGGACCCGTTATGAAGAGGAATCCTGACCTCTGGACCCCGGTTCTGTTCAGCTGTGTATTGGACTATTCAACCCTGCCTCTCTCCAGTCATTTAGATAAATGCTGACCTAGAACTGGACTCTGAAGCCATGATACATGGTTAAGTAGCTCATTTTTAAGCGACCATGGATAAAGGTTTCTGTAAATTACTGAATGTAAAAGTAAAACCAAAGTCATGAACTGGTTTAACAAACACCAGGAATGTTCAGTTAAATTCATTTCAGTTGAGTCATGAAGGGCAGATCCAGACGACTAATGTTCTCTTAATCCAGAAAACTAAAAGCAATGTTTTAACCCAATTCAGTCCCGATTATTCCAATAAACCCAGATTATTTTAACTGGATAATTCATTTAGGTGAGGAACAGAAGAGTTTTTTGAACAAACAAATGGTGACAGTGGAGAGAAAAGGTAAATGGAAGAAACTCCAGTAGAACCACTCAGTGAGGGAGGTGGAGGTTCCTCTGAATCAGCAGACTGTGGATTTGTCTGTCCTTGATCTGTCAGGCCCAAACATGTCCTCACAAGCAGTTAAAGACCAACTGCAATGAGAATAGTGTTTTTCACATGTTCTCAAAACAGGGAAAGGGGGCGGGGTTAGTTCTGGTCAATAGTACAGGTGAAGAACCTGAGGCGAATTTCTAAAGTTATGTTCACACCGGCCTCTGTAACGTGCGTTCTGCTTGTCCAGTGGGAACACTTGGGGCTAAACACGCGTTCTTGAATGCTGGTCAAATTTCGATTTGGAAATAGCTTGATGATAAACTCCTGCTGCCCTGCAGAAACTATGTCCTAGAAAACAACAGGATTTTCATAACTATAAGACCACTGGGAACTATTAAACAATAGATCTGAAGATGATCAGAGTGGGGCTTTAAAGGTTCAGCAAACCCTAAATCAACTTTTTCTGTCCGTTGATCTCTATAAATGGGGCTTTAAAGGTGCTGTCTGTTGGTCATTTTTGGGAAATTCAATAAACTTGAAAATATTGTCAAAATCCACCTGTGTTTTGCCCCCTACAGGTTGAATTGAGGTATCACATTTGAATTTTGTGATTGGTCAAACCATTTTAGACCCACATCATTTCAGAAGTCCCACATCATGATCTGCAGCTCCAGTAATAACATTCCTGCCCCAAAGCCCCTCCCCTGGGACTGGATTTTCAAATTTCAGCAGGGAAAGCTGCTGGAACTGTCATGACCACCAGTTTGCTCAGAGGGTGGAGTCTTCCCTGTTTGGTTACCCTTTAATGCTATGTACACACCAGGCAGTTGAAGTTCAATCAATCAATAAACTTTATTAACATTCTGGAACTAGCGTTTAGTACAGAGGTCTCCAACCTGCAGCTCCAGATCCACATGTGGCTCTTTGGCCAAACATAAAATCAGTCATGGAGACTGCTGACCCGGACATGCCGACTGTCAGAGTCAGCAGCTCCCCCTAACCGAAACTACCTAAAGAAAACAAATAAACAAAGCCCACAAACTAAAATAACAAAACCCAGCTATTTAAGACTGCTGAGGACAAAGAAGAGAAAAAGAACAAAAAACGAAAAAAACAAAAGAAAAATAAAATAGCATTTTTTTAAAGTAAGGATTACTTAATTATCATTTATTAAATTTAGATTAGTTAAATGTATAAATTGATGTCTGAGGTTCACATAGATGATAAACTATGTAGGTTTTTACATCCTGTTGACCTGAAGACGTCTTGTTTGATCAACTCTACCTCCAGAATGAACAGATTTTATATGTAAAAAAACTTTGATCTTTTATGAGTTAAAAGCACATATTATCTTATGGTGCACAACATTGGTTACTAGCTGCACTAAAATGATCCTGTTTGGCACAGATCATCTTTTATTTTTGAAAATAAGTAATTTGAGCTTCTGCCAAACGTAAAAAAAAGAAAAAATGAATAAATCACATTTTGAGAGATGCTAGGTTTCTTTTTTTTTTTTTGCTTTTCTTCACCACAAAAATTAGACTTATTATTAAAAATAAGAAGGTCGTCCAAATCCAAATGTCTTAAAGGGTATAGTAAGACTATGCGGCTCCTTCTAGGTTTTGGTCAGCAGAAATCGAGCCCGAATGGCTCTTTTACTGTTAAAGGTTGCTGGTTTATTGCATGTTGTTTCCACTGGATGAACAGGGAGAGGTTTCTTCTTCATCTTCTTTTTCTAATGTTTACTAGCACACATAGGACACCTACAGTTGGAAAAGGGTTAGTGCAAAAACTCAAAGTGGTGCAAATGTTGTGATTTGGGGTCAAAAAGGTTTGGTTCATTACTATGTGAGGAGAGTGGTCCTCATTTGTTGGTATATGAAAAACAAATACAGGCTCATTGCTGTGACTATGTTCATCAGATACACCAAATCCATACATCACCAAATCAGAGGCCCTGATTCATCAAATTCCTGCTTCATGAGGAGCAGATAACATTGATGGTGTTCTGATCTGAACAGCATTGGTCCAGGTGTGTCCAGGTATTACCTGTGAGCTTGCTCGGTCTCCAGTGTCCAGCAGAGGGCATAGTCTGCTCAAAGATCTCCCCTGACATCTGCTTGCAGGCTACAGAGAACGTCTTGAGCACCAGAGAGGAGAAGACCTGTTGAAAGAGCCAGAAAAACACCTCAGAGTTTCTGCAGGAACATTCCAGAAAACCTCCTTCAGACTAGTTTACCCCTAACATGGTGGATCCAGAATTGAGACAGCTGATCGGATCTGGATGTAGAGATTCAGTCCTGAGAGGTAAACTTTAGAAGGGTCCAGATAACTTAGTGACTAGTTTACTTTAAATGCTGGCACTGCTTCCTACTCGTGGTTTGACTTTTTCACAGGGCGGAGCTTAAACAAAGACTTGTTGACCTTCAGGGTCTATGCGACAGCTCACCTGCAGCTCAGACGCCGCCTCCTTCAGAGCTAGCAGCTGCTGTCGGAGCTGACGACCACACAGGAAGGGCTGACGGTCGACATCCAGACGCAGCAACCGCTGCAGCATCTCCTCAACCGACTCCATCAGCATCTACAGAGATGAGAAACAACACCACCTCAGGCCTCAGAGGGGACCTGACTGTAAAAGGAGAGCTTGTGATGAGCCGACACGGTGCTGAAGAATGAGAATGACGGGGAGAAAATTTAGACAATTTTTTTTTAATGAATTGTCCATTTAACTGGGTAGATGTCAACGTAACATTTAAACAAAATTAAAAGTATTAACTATTTAATTAGCTAAACTCTTAAAATGGCCTAAAAATCTTAGTAAATGCCAAAATAGTCCAAAAAGCTAGCAGAATGCCAATTTTTAAAATGTAAAATCCATAACATTTTAACATAATTATGAATAATAAAAAGGCAGGAATATTATTCCAGAATAAATTAACTTAAACATTAAATAACTTTCAACATTTTACTTTCCATAAAAATATATTCTGTCAAAATGATACAAGTTAGAATTGAGAGATAACATCAGGCCATTAATAACAATAAAATAAAATGATCTCGATGGCCGGATAGAACTATCGGGCCTTGACTTTGACACATGACCTATAGCTACAAACCCACCTCCAAGTCTCCTTGTGTGATGAGCAGAAACTTGTTGAGGCTCCAGGAGGACAGGAACTGGAAGGCCTTGGACACAACCCAGACAGTGGAGAGCTGCACTGAAGCCAGAACCATGGCAACCGTCCGGCTCTGCAGCTCTGTCCTGTGGGGGGTGAGGTCACCCCCTCCTGTGGAGGAAAGGGGCAATTAAAGATGCAGAAGAAGAATGGAGAAGTTCTTCTCTCCGTCAAAAGTACATCTTGAACCAATCTAGTTGGGTTTTGGTTCTAGTCCCTATAAGCTGTACCTGCACCACTGATCTGGACCATGTGGTTTACCTGACACCTGAAGGCCGGACGGGGGGCAGGGCAAAGACCACAGCAGGGAGGGGGGCAGCAGCAGGAAGCTCTCCATGGTCAGTGACAGGTTCTGCCGGTCCTCAGACGAAGGCGCTCCACCGCTGTTGCTCTCGTGTGGAACACACTTATCTCTGAGAGAAGAACATAAGGTTCTGCACACCCCTGAAAACATACAGAAAGCAGAGTCAGACGGTACCAGAACTGGACCAGGAACCTTCCAGGAGCTTGTGATGAAGTGTTTGTAAACTAAGACTATGGACGGAAACATCTGCTGGGTGGTTCTATTGGACTGAACCTCAATTTCAGAGGAACTTTAATGAGAGGTGAGTTGAGTTATTCCATTGACTGTACATGAGAATTGGACTGAGAGACCCCTCCCCCATGGCATTCCAAACAGGAAGTACCTGCTGGTTCCAAGAAGACAAAATCCCATAGACTTCTATAGAGAAATAAACAGCTGTTACTCAGTCATTCTGTTTTCCAGAATAATAATTCCTGATCCGATACATTTTTAACATGTTCTTGATAATCCTCTTTTTATTATATATTATAAATCACAAGTTTATAAACGGACCAATCAGATGCCTCAGTAAAAGTATGTGGTCTGACGTGAAATCTTCAAAACATTTGATTCCCAGATGTCGTGTAGCCCACTCAAGTGGTAGGGGTGTCGGCTTCTAATATGTTCACTCCTGGTTGGTGAAAGTGGTTGCCATAGAAACTAGACTCAGATCCACTTGGACCAATCACTGCCTACTGATGATTTCTGGTTCCAACATGGTGGAATCCATATTGCTAAAAAATGGTGACTGAGTTGACTTCATTTCGCTAAAACCAGAAATTATTTTTCTATGGGTGCCAACCCCCTCGCTCAGTCCAGTTCTCTTACAGTCGTTGGTTTCCACCCCCAACCCATCTATATTCAGAAACTGGAGCCAGCAGAGACGTTTGATGAGGTGAGCGTGAATATGCCGCACTGACCGTGGTCCCAGTGAGCGTGAGCACAGAGGACTTTCACGTGCAGACCTAGCTCCTCCAGCAGGGCCTGATACTCATCTGGAAGCAGACCTTCAAGACACAGAACCGGACGTTATTGAGCGGAACCACCTCCTGATCTCACCACCGGAGGGATGCGCAGACCTGTGTGGGCAGCCTCGCAGATCCTGTCCAAGACCACAAAGGTGGTGAGGTCATCGTAGAGGTTAAAGCTGCCCTCAGGGGCACCTTCTGGTACGTGAAGCTTCAGCCAGAGGGATCTCCTGCAGAACGTCCACAGCAGGGAGCGATAGCGACCCAGCAGCTCAGCGAGGCGCAGAGGCCCACTGAGGTCCAACCACTGAACTGAGTGAGGCCAGCGAGCGCCGCCCCGCCCCCTCACTCCTCTGCTCTCCATATTCTCCTCACGCTCATCTCTGTGGAGATCAGAGCCCACAGAAGGAGGTGGTCTCAGAATAAGGAGACACCTGAGTCAGCAAATCATAGGAAAGCAGTGAAGAGAGAACTGTAAAACAGGTGGGATGGTAGATCTGAAGGAGCAGGATTGGGAAGTCCTGATCTCAGAGCTGAACGGAAGGAAGACTAAGCAGCTCTCAGGCTGAGAATGTGAGTCTTATACCTCAGACTTGTTCTGAATTCCACTTTAGGGCTGCCACAATTAGTCGACTAATCGACTATTAAAATAGTCAACAAATAATTTAATCGTCGATTAGTCATTAATTTATAATATATGGAGTCAGAGTGTAGTGAAGTGGAAAGTTATAATACCATTCTGCTAGCTTTTTGGACTATTTTGGCATTTATTTTTTAGGCTAATTTGGAGTTTATCAAATATTTCAGCTGCATGCTAACCGTTTTGGCTAATTTCGGCTTTTTTTTTTTAAAGGTATTTTGGAGTTTAGCTAATATTTCAACTGCATGCTGGATGTTTTGGCTAACTTAGTCTTTTTTCAGTTGTTCAGGCTAATTTGGCATTTAACTAATATTTTAGCAGGCTATCAGCTTCAGTGTTTTCAGCTATTATCTTAAGTGATTTGAGCTATCAATTTTAGCATCTTCTGCTATCAATACTAGCATCATCAGTGGTCAAATTCATCTTACAGCATTCACACTAGCATTATCACAGGTAATGCTACATATCTAGTTTTTAGTTAGTTTAAAGCTAATGATGGTTAAGATGTGTGTTTTACATCCAGTTTGTGCATGACCCGATTAGTCAACTAATCGGAAAAAAAATCGATGATTAGTCGACTATTAAAATAATCGTTTGTTGCAGCACTATAGAGAAGACTCAGTCAGAGTCTCCAAGGACAACCATGAAAACAGATGTAGTCAAGTCAAGTTCATTTCTTCAGATTCTGATCCTCTTCTTTAGAGAAGTAGCCCCGCCCCCACCTCCAGGTGGTTCTTCAGTCTGGCCCGTCAAAGAACCATCATGGAGAACCAGGAGCTGTTACTTTGGAGGTAGAGTCAACAGAACTGCAGCTAACTAGGTGTGAGCTCATTTCCACCAGGATTTTTTGCAGAAATAAGTTGCTAACCCGGAACCATACCTGTTTGTTGGGTCCCGTTCGGTTCGATCCGGTCCAGTTTCTTCCACACCGTGGTTTTGCCCTCTTCTCCTCTGTAGATCTTCGCTTCTTTTATCTTTATCTGTACTCTCCAACTCGGACCTGCAGTTGGACTCACCCGGCGCAACTAGAACCTGCTCCTTTGGTTCTGCTGCTGGGGGTCCGTGAGGCAGTGGTGGGGGGAGCAGGTCAGACGAAGACAGCAGAACCTGGCACAGAAGCTGAGCGGATGGACGCTCTAAATGTAGATCTGAATCCACTCGGGTCAGATCAGAACCATTCTGGATTGCACACTCCTCTCCAGGCTGGAAAGAAGTGCATGTGGGCCAAACAGAACCGTGATTTTCCACAATAGAACCCTGAGCTTCACCATCATGGAGGCTTCCGGAGCGGGGTTCCCTGACTGGAGTTGAAGGACTGATGATGAAAGAGTTCTGGAGCTGCTTCCAGGTCCACTTGCGTGTCTGAGCACTGACACCACAGCAGACCCGGGGTCCCAGATTGGCACATTTTTCAGACAGAACCGTCTGAACCGGACAGTTCTGCTGAGAGATCCAGTGGTGTAACTGTTCAGCTGCTCCGTCTGCGTGATACGCAGCCATGATAGTCAGCAGTCGCTCGACTGGAACCGGGCCGGGCCAGGACCTTCTCGTGTGTGGAGGACTTGCGAAGGGTGAGGAATAATGGGCCTGCTGCAGTACCACTGTCCACCGGAGGAGGGCGCTGTGCTGCACACTGTGCTCTTCCACTGCCAGGTTGTACAGCTCAATCCCTCTTAAAACGTCCTCCAGAACCTCTTCCGGTACAAAGCCCGACCCAGCAACAGTACAAAGAAGAGCATGGATATACCGCTCCATCAGAACCAGAACCTGTAGACCCAGGAGGTCCAAGCTCTCCCTGACAGCCTGCAGCATCCTGCTGTGCCGGGCCATGGCCCGTCTCAGACAGTAACTCGACTGGACCCTGGAGGACAGACAGGCCCAGTGGCTGAGGTGGACCCGCAGCTCCTGACTCAGAGAGCAAAGTCCAACCCAGGAGGGAGCAGAGTCCGGGAAGTTCTGGAGTAAAGAAGAAAGTGTTGAGAGTAAATGAATTTTAACCACAAAGAACAAAACAGTCTAAAAGACCCAGAATGTCATGATTTGATGTTTGAGGCTGTTATGTGCTTTAAATAAAGAGAGTCTCTGTTCAAAGTACTTTTCAGGAGTCATCACTCTGTCTCCTCTTCTGTTCGTCGGCAGGAGCCATCTCCAGGGTACTGACTCCACAACATCTCCCAGCAACCCCAGCGCACAGTTCCTAGATGCTTCTCAGCTGTCTCTCATTTGTCAATCATCCACCGGACACTTAAGCACTACCCAGAGCCTGACTCAGTGTGAAGCATTACAGAGAGTTTCTACCTGGACCTGATCTTCTGTTTCTGACCCTGCTTTACCTCTGATTGCTTGCTGCCTGCCCTTGTGTAGCTATTTTAGTTTAGCTAATATTTAAATGCTATTTATTTTAGCTAATTTAGGCTTTTTTTCTGTTTTTTAAGCTATAGTTTAGCTATTTTTTCGGCTACATGCTAACTGTTTAGGCAAACCTAAGTTCTTTTTTTGTTGTTTTTTTAGGCTAATTTAGCATTGAACTAATATTTTAGCTGGCTATCAGCTTCAGCGTTTTTAGCCATTTACTTCAGCGTTTTCAGCTTTCAGCACTAGCCTCTTCAACAGCCAAATTCAGCTTACAGCTTTTGCACTAGCATTATTGCAGATAATGCTATATATCTAGTTCATAATTGTGTTAAAAAATTATGGTTTTAAATCTTTAAAATTTAGTTTAGAATGTTCAGTAAATGTTTATCCTTTCAAATCTTCTCCAAATTTCCACATGCTCCCATTCCTTCAGATCCTCCTCCATCCACCTCTGTGGGTGCCCAATTCAGCACCCGGAAAGCAGAGCTCTCAGTTAAACTGTTGCTCTGTTCTTCCAGACATCCTGATCATTGATTCAGCTGTTTTTTTTCAATCTGAAACACATCATTAAGACTCCTCATGCTCATGTCACAAACATATTAGAGAGGCTGTACCCGGTTTGGAGAGAGGTTCCGCTCCTGGCTCTGGTGTTCCAGCAGATGCTGCACTCTGGAGGTGTAAGCTGTCATCAGGCGAAGCCTCCTGGTGTATTCGTGGACGAACAGCAGCAGTTCTCGCTGCTCCAGAAGCTTCCAGAGTGCGCTGTACCGGTCTGGGAGGTGGCAGGAGGGCAGCAGGTGGAACACAACTCCTTCACTTGAAGGTCTCCTTCCACAGGCCTGTGTGAGGACATGATTGTGGTGTCTTCTCGCACATTCAGTTCAGTTCATTTTAAAAGTAGAAATCCCCAACGTTTCCAGAAGCCTCACCTGAGGAGGTCCCATCTGAGCTCCGCCCACCAGCTGCCACTGTGGAGCTAAAGTCAGCAGAGTGAGCTGCAGGCGTTGGAGGCGCACCGACGAGCGCGACACCAGATTATGCGCCAGAATGAAGTTCTCCTCCTCGTCCTGGCTGGGGTCGTGGAGCAGCCACTTCAGACTGGGACTGAAGGTGTTTCTGAGCAGCAGCTCGGCTCTCTGCAGAGAGCGGCACAGCGAGCTCTGGGACCTCCTGCCTGCACAGGTCCACACCAAGGACAAAGGAGAGACAACATGTTCATTATGGTGAAACGTTTTCTTGATCCAGACTGACGCAGTGAAGCTGACGTCAGAATGGAACAGACGGATGGTAATGGTACGTCTGTGTTGACCAATGAGAACAACAGCTTTAGATTTAATCTGCCAGAGCCCCATCCATCCTAAAAAAACACCTGAGGAAGCGGCCCGCTTCAGCTTTGCTCACATACTGAGTCCTACCTGCTGGGCTCAGATCTTCTGTCAGCGCGCATAAGCTGCAGGTCCTCAGCACACACAGTTCTGTGTCACAGGTCCGGTTCTGGAATTCACAGAAACAGCATTTTACATTCTGAGCTTCTGTCAGGGGGACTCTGGTGACGTTAAGAACTCCAGATGAGACCTGCAGCTACTCTTTGAATCACTGCCTCTCCAGGAGAATAGTGTTACTAGCAATGCCTTAGTTACATGTACTGGTACTGGTGCTGCAGACTTTTGGGGTGTCTGGGCCCATAGTGCAGGAGTGCCCAAACTTGTTCTTGTGATTGGCACATAACTGTTTTCTTCTCTGATGGGGAGCTGGGATCGGTTTGTAGGCTAACAGAAAGAGCAGCCAGATTGCACGCATGGAACACCTTTCATTTGAACACCACCAGCGGTCTACAACTGTGTTACGAGTGCCCATACATTTGTCCTCACCAACAGCCGTATCTGACTGTAAGAGCAGTGATGATAAAGGAATTACCTACAGTACGTCAAAAAAGAAATGATTTGATGCATTCCTTTTGAAAAGTACAATAAAATGTTCCAGGTGAAATTTGAGTTACAATTTCCCCTTTCTATGTCCAGGAACTTGTTTTTTGCAACAGCCAAAAAAAAAGAGAGAAATTTGAGGATAAAATAATTCCATAAACAAAATCTGTTTTCTGCTTGTGGTCAGTCGGTCACCTTAACAACTAATCTGCAATGGTGAAGATCATCATTGTTCTGACCTGTTCCTGTGGTGGACCCGTTCCTTCAGAGTTCTGCCCATCTAAAGGAAACAACAACCCTCAGAGTTAGTCGGGTCACAGAAACATGAAGGCTGGTTCTGATCCTCAAAAACAGCATGACTAAAGAGTGAAAGGACTGTGCTCAAAACTGGAGTGGAACCAGGTCCAAAAGAGACCTTTTCCTCAGCTGGAGCAGAACACCAGCTCAGGTTCAACCCAGGTTCCAGTGAGCGGTTCACTGATCTAAATCAGCCACTGTGGAGGCCCACATTCTGAGTTAGTACCAGTGGTTCTGGCTGGAGACCAGATCAGTTGATTTCTCAAATTTGCGACCCATTGTGGTCTTTTTGGTGGAACCAGAACCAGTCAGTTGTCTATCATCCCGATCCTCACACACTGGAAGACCAAACAGAACCGAGCTGGACAATCGGACCAGAAATATGGTTTGTCCTGGAGCACAACTGGATCATAATTGATGTAAATCAACACAGAACACAGATGGACTGTCCCAGCAGCTTCTAAATGTGAACCAGTACCAGGGGGGTCATGTCCCTCACCTGCTGTGGGTCTGGACTCTTTCTGGACATCCGGGTCGCTGCGGTTCATCCCAGGTTGCATCAGAACTGTGATCGGAGCAGAGAGGTTTCAGATGGAACCCAGAACCTCATGAACACTGCCTCCTGGATCGGTCCCATCAAAGCAGTGTGCACCCTTAAATGACTAAAACTTTATTGACACAAGGCAAAAAAGCCATTTAAAAAATCTCTAAGATATTAATTTTAGTGAATAACAAATCAAACATGGAACAAGTTGTTTTTTCATGCAAAGATGCGGATTACATTACATTCTCGTCCATCTGACCAGCTACGTCGTGACGTCATGCTTAGGCGGCAGCATCAAAGGTTGAGTTAAAACTGATAAATGCATCTCTTTTGACCCATAATGTTCGGTACCGAGTCCGGGGTTCTCTTTTAAAGAGTGGGACACGCTCCACTGGGATTTATCCATGGAAGTGGTTCGGTTACTTCCGGGTCAAACCACTCTGAATAAATCCGAACTTTTAAAAAATGAGCGATATACAGACCCTCGCATGCAACAGGACCCACGGGCGCATGCGTGGACTTCTTAATCAGGGTTCGACAGCGGGTCCGGCGTCGGTACCGTCTGGAGCCATGTTGGACCAAAGCACAGCGGGTTCGGGGTCGTCCCCACGCCGACTCTGCCTCCTTCGTGTACTCCTCCTGTGGGTCACACGGACCGGTACGGCTCGGGTCCAACAGCACTCTTTAATCCGCCATTAGCCCAGAATTACTGCAGGGCTTCCGTCCAATTAGGAAAGCGTTACCCAGGCAACGTCATCACGGGGCCGAAATCCCGGAAGTGCTGATATAAACAAACAAAATATACAAGACTCAAGAATCTTTGCACAAACTAATGAAACGGTAAGAATATTCAACCTTATAAATAGATGAATTTAATTAAAATATAAATGTATGGACTTCTTTAAATTAGGTTTAACGCGAAAATCTGTATAAATAAATACATCTGCTGCCATAAAAATCCCAATACAAGATAAAAAAGGTAGTAATCTATTAATAAGAACGACCTTGAAGGGCAACATTTTATTTGTTGAAAACATAATTAAAATAGCATTTTACATAAATTTCATCCAAATATAGTAAATAAATTAGGAACTTTTTTATCTAAAATTCCCAGTTTTTTCCTAAAGTTAAAGAAACTCATTTTAAAATAGTAAATGATATTTAAAGAACGTTTACGGTTTAACAAAAATGATAACATATGTGCATTTTGTGAAAAGGAAATTGTAACCACACAACATTTATTTTACTTTTATCCCCAAACACAACTATTTTGGGAAGAGTTACTTAACTGGCTGAGAAACATTTTTCCACAACCATCAGCATTTTCTTTAAACACAGTCATATTAGAAAATAAATTAGAAGAAATCTCCCTGAAAATAATCCTTCGTCTCGCTAAATTTAACATACACAAATATAAATATATGTAGAGCTTCCCAAAATTTAGAATATATATTAAACTAACTTTGTAAACTAATTCAAGTTATATTTGGAATCACTGAAGCTCCTTATTAAAACAAAAATAAAAACAATTTATGATCAACTTAAAACTTCTCTTGTGTATTCCCTTCAATTGTGTGATTTTTTTTATTGTTTACCCCACTTTGCTCAGATCTTTTTTTAAGATATTATTTTTTATTTGATTGATTCTGTTTTGTTGTTTAATGCTCCATTCACCCCCTCTGTTTGTAATAATTTAAACGTTATTATCTATAATGTTCTATAATTTCAAGCCATGTTTTGCTCTGTAGTGTGTACTTGTTCAATAAAAAAACTATTATAATAGACTATTCCAAAAACATTTTATAGACAATTATGATAACATACTCTTTTACTTACTTTCGTTTTCTGCGACATCTCTCTTCAAACTCGCTCATCTTCTTCTGGTTTTACGGCGGCTGGCACTCTTGCCTCTAAATGTAACTCTTTTTTTGTGGATTGCTATAAAGTAAGTTGTATTATCAAGCCTGGATACTATTTTCCTTATATACTTTATTTTGTAATCAAGCACAAGAGGTTCTTTACTAAAGGAGGAAAAAGGGGTTTTGGTACATTACCTCTGTGTAAAAACACACATAGCACCACTTTTAATCTATATTACAAAGTAACAATGGTCAAAGGTAGGAGAAAGATGCAGAACTCTCAAATGTAGGGGAGACATGGATCTTTAATCGGCTCAACCCACATTATTGAAAATTACATGTTCCAAGTCCTATAAATACAAATAAACAATTCTAAAAAGCTACAGATGCCGAAAATGGCCCATTTGAACAGACAATATGAACAAAATGTGTCCAAGTCCTTTAAGTACAAATGGACAATTACAAAATATTACGGAAGCCGAAAACGGTCTGCCCTGATTTATTTTTTTTCCTTTTTTGGATCGTTTTCTTGAGAAAACCTACTTCGTTTTCTCATTATAACCAGATAATCAAGAACGAAGCGTCCCACTCTTCCTTTCCCGCACGGAGTTGCAGAGACTTTACCTGTTTTAAGTCTCTTTAGTTTGTGGTTAATAACAAAAAAAGTTAAACACTCCACAAAAGTAAGTTTTTAGTCTGTTTTTATTTATTAGTGGATCTTTGCTCTTTAAATGTCTTAATTCAGTCTCATGCAGCAGCCCACTCCCTTCATTTCCCCCAAATCTCAGAACAAACAGGTTGATTGACAGAACCTAGGGCATTTCTGCATGGTGCGTTCACTGAGCCCCGGACATCACCAGCAACAAAAAGCAGTTTATTAGAGAAAATGTCAAACACCAGAACTGATCAATATATAATGGATTGATTAAATAGTGTCAACATTTGTCTGCGGATTGTATAAAAATGACAAAAGCGTAGTAGCTGGCTGAGTTTAGCAGAGTGGCTGTTTGGGTCTGCTAATGGAAGAGTGGAACAGAAATCTTTTATTCATCCCAAGCTGGGTCATTTGGCTGTTGCAGCATTAAACATTTACAGAGGATGTGCAGATAAAGAGATAAACATTATTTACAGATTAATAGAATGAATAGAATAAAAACAAAGTGTGCAAATGTCCGGAGTTCAGTGAACGCACCATGCTCAGATTCTTGCTGGCTCTGGGTTCTGTCAACCAGCCCATTTGTTCTGAGGTTTTAGGGAAATAAAGGGAAGACGGTTGGTGCATGAGACGGAATGAAGGTGTTTGAGGAGGCACTTTTGTGGATTGTTCTCCTGTTTATAGTTGTTTACCACAAAATAAAGAGACTTAAAACAGATGAAGTATTTGTGTCTCTGTGCAGTAAAGGGAGAGGGGCATGCTTCATTCTTCACTATTGGTTATTTCGTTATCACAAGAAACGAAGTTTGTTTTCTCGCGACAACAAGATATTATCTTGTTAACACGAGAAAACGTTTAAAAAAAAAAAAAGTAGGGCAAGCCGTTTTCGGCTTCCATAAAAAAACACTAGAGTATAATGAAGAAAACAAGATTAAGCCAAACCAAAGGTTGGTGACTGAATGATTCCTTCGCACATTTTTTCAGCAAAGGATGTGTACGACACAAGGACAGGAAGTCGGATTTGTATCAAACAAGTGTTGGCCTCCGGGAACCTTTTTGTGGGATCGAAGAGAAATTCCAGCGTTGGCTTTGGATTAAATCCTAACACTGGAATTTTGTCTGCCCCTGAGCAAACACTGAGATTTCCTGGAGGGTGATGTTGTATTGTCCATCTGCAAATTAAGATAAAAATATGTCAATGTAAATTTGTCACTAGAGAAAATTAACTATAAATAGTAAATACATATGAAGATTAGGATTTATCTTTAACATCTGGTAAGAAATCCCTCCAATACCCTTCAGTTCTTCTTTTGTCCCTCCACTTGTTGCTTCCAGCGGTGGATTACGTCGGCTCAAACAGCTCGATTATATCAGTGGCTGTCAGATGTTTCTTGCCTTTCATGAAGACTGTGAAAATGGCAGGATGGGCCTTTATCTCTCTCAGGAGACCCAGAGTTTGAAGTCGTCAGTGAATCTGAATAAAAAAAATAATAAATACAAAACACATATATGAAAGGAATCTGACAAAAAAAAAAAAAAAACTTGACATTACAACAAAGAACATTTCAATTTCAAAACTTCTTTTTCAGTTTCAAATCTTTTCTCCCCTTTCAACTTTTTTGTTTTTTTTTGTTTTCGAATCTGAAAATTTCAACTACAAAACCTTTGACCCGTGGCGTGTTGAGGCGGGGGCTAACTCAAAGGACCAATCAAAATTGATGAGGGTGTTAGCTTCAGTCATGTTGCATTCACTGACTTCTCTGTCCATTCACTGACTTGTATATTCACAGTCAGAAAATGGCTGTGTTGTCTGTACTATCATTGTCCCTAGACGGGTGTAAAAAACAGAGTTTTGTTGCGTACAAAACACCATTCTAGCCCGTTCTAAGCACCATCTTGTTGTGTTACAGACAGACATCGACGTCCTAATGCTTGGATAAAATGGCTAAGACACTGCTAATGCTCCAGTTCTCTCCTGTGGCCTAAGAGAGAAGAAAAGTTATTTTCAAAATGATCAATGATATATCTGCTGAAGTCCCTCCCAAGAGTCCTTGAGTGTGAACAGATCCAGAAAAGATGGTGGACAGTCTCTGGGTGGCCTCCACATAATGAACAATTGGTAATGTCTCTTTTAAATTTGGTCATGTTGTGATTAGCAGGATAACACGTGTGTAAAACCTTAAATTCAATTTATCTGACCTTATGTGTTATTGGGTACTTGTTAGGAATTGTGCAAATATTTTTACAATCTAAATTATTAACAAATCCATTCCAGTAAGACACAATGTGTGGAACAGAAATTAATTATTTTTTTTAAATAAAGTTTGAATGTTTTTATTGTTTTGCTTGTGGTCTGAAAAACAGTTTTTCCCAGCTTCAGATTCTACAGGACTATAAAGAGAAAATGGAAGAGGAAAAGGAGTGTATGCAGTTTTGATAAGCATTATTATGCCGGATGGAATTGCATCAAATATTGTGGCATATCCCTTTACAGTGACAGCAATCTGAAAAGTGTTTAGAAATACATTAGTTGCCCATTTATATTAAAAAGTTGAGTTACTATGATAATTTCTTTTTCCTCTCGATTATTGAAAGCCATTGGTAGATATCCATCGGCCATGACGGAGCGCCTTATGTCAAACCGCCATGACATCTCCCATGCTTGCCTGCAGCTGGGTTACCCTCGTTATTGTGGGTGGAGCCCATTTTCTAAATAATGTTGGTTTTTATGAATATTTACTGGCATTGTAAAGCTTTTTATGTCGTAAGAAAAAAGTCTTAAAATAAAAAAGCAAAAAATAAGTAAATAAAAAAGGAGGCCGGGTTTTGCGGTCACGTGCTTCCGGGGTGTTTGGCGCGGTGCCTGCGGAAGTGACGTACCACTCGTCTTTGTGTTTGGCGCGCCGCGGCTTTCTGTTGTTCGCGCTACTCGATTTTAGGTGACAAACGAGCCGTTTTCCCGCTGAACCGGATCATGTCTAACAGAACCCCGGACCGGCGGACCGACGCCACCAGCAGCCGCCGCGAACACTCCAGGAGGTGAGGGTTCCGATCCAGTTCGTATTGGTCGGCCTGAACGCCGGGGCGGAACAGCAGACCGAACCAAGAGAGGGAACTCTAGGCGGGACAGGCAATCCTGACCCTAAACGGTCACGTATTTAGTGTTAAGAATGTCAGTTGTTGATGGGTTCCCAGAACCTCAGAGTCCATTCCGAAACCAGAAGGTGTTCTGATTGACTAAAACTAGTAGGCTGATGTGATTTGAATAGAACCGGGATCGATTCTGTTGGTGTTCTTTCTTCATACGGATTTAGAGGAGACTAAAATATAAATCTCCGATCCTTAAAGTGTCGTGTGTGATTCTGTGGTTGTCTGTTCATCAGATGTGTCACAGTCCTCTGGAAAACCTCGCAGGGCTTTAAGGTTCCGCTGTGTGTTCCAAATGCGCGCCAAAGCCGCACCTTCTGCGCGGATTCTGCTTTATGTGCTGTTAACAAGATTTCATCCTTCTGCTGTGTGGACTTTCAGGATGTTTTTGCTGTTTTGAACACGTTCTTTTTGTATTTCTCAGATGATAGAGGACATGTGTTAAAAAGTGTAAGCTCAGACTTTTGTTTTTGAGTATTTCTTTATTCAAATAATTGTGAATCATAATCTGAGGAGTTTGAAATAGATCGTATTATCGTCTTCTTGTAGATAAATAGATCCATGAAAGTCTTTGTTTTCCTTGTCTGAGCTGGAATATGTTTAGTGCATCCATAATGTTGGGTTGGGAGTGAAAGCTTGCAGGAGAGAATGTAAACAAATGGGTGTCGGGAAGAGGGCATGGGGTTGCTCAGTACTCCCACCACTCAGAGGAGAATTTCTAATGAACTCCTGGCACTCTGCAGAAACTATGTCATAGAAAACAACACAATCATATTAAAGAGACCACTGGAAACACTGATGAGACTTCAATAAACTTCTGGACTCTAGAAGCTCGTGGAATTTTTCCATCAGATTTAAAGTCATGTAAACAATACGTAGAACTTTTCAATTCTCCGTACTTGTGATGAAGACTGCCCTCTTCTTCGTTGTCCAGCAGCGGCCCGTCCCGGTGGTCCCACTGCAGGAAGCGAGGCGTGGATGGGAGCATGCGCACAGATGAACACGAGCACACAGAAGGGAGACATTCCAGGTAACGTTCCAGGTATATTATCAGACTGTGTTCCACGTCCATTACTGCAGAGTCACGGAGGTGAGCGGCTCCATCTACAGCCAGAACCGCTGTCCTGTGCTTCAACCATTGATGGTATATGAGACCTCGACTGAGCCCCACCCGACCTTCCACGCAGGAAGTAGCTGAAGCCAAAATCCCATAGACATCAATAGAGAAATAAAGAGCTATTGTTCAGTCATTCTATTCATCAGAATAACCGTTCTTTCATTTTTCATGGTATTTTTAAGGTATTCAAGTCATACTCTGACTAATTCGATACCTTAGTAAAAGTATGAGGGCAGATTCTCCTGAACGCACTTTCAAGAAGTAGGGGTGTGGCCCTCCAACAGCTCACTCCAGATTGGTGAGAGTGATCGCCCTGGAAATGTAGACTTCAATGTAAGCTCCAACATGGTGGCGTCCGTATCGTGAAAAAATGGTGACTAAATTGACTTCATTTGGTTGGAGCCGAAAGTAAATAATCTTTTATGTGTGACATCACTCTTGCTTGGTCCAGTTCTCATATACAGTCAGTGGTTTCAGCAGTAATAGACTAAGGTTTGGACCACTGTAGACACACTTCCAGGTGTGGAGCTTTACCTGTTTGTTCCCCCCGCCCCCTTTACAGTTTTACCACCCCAGAGAGCTCGGGTCCCGTGTCTCGCTGTGCCGCGGCGTCTGATTGGGGCAGCCAGGTGGAGGACGACGAGATGAGGAGGGACCTTCACAGAGACCTGCAGCGGTAAGTGCCCTGCGAGCTGATTGGCTGTGAAGGGTGCATGTGACCTGAGCGTGCGCTTTATGTAGGTACAGGAGGAGGATCTTGGCTGTCGACGCCCCCCACAGGGAGAGGAAGGCGTCCTCTGGATCATCTGGGAGGTTTGTGTTTGAACTTCATCTCATCTAAAGTGACTGACACGTCCGGCGTGTTCAATGAATGTGTAGAACATGCAGTTAGCTCATGGTGTTCACAAAGTATTGAAACTTATTTAAGGTTTAAGTTGATTTATTCTGGAATAATATTCCTGCCTTTTTATTGTTCATAATTATGTTAAAAAGTTACGGTTTTAAAGTAAAAAAATGACTATTTTGGCATTTACTGAGATTTTTTAGGCTGTTTTGGAGTTTAGCTAACGCAACATGCTAGCTGTTTTAGCTAATTTGGGCATTTCTTTTAGTTTTTTTAAGCTATTTGGGAGTTTAGCTATTTTTCAGCTACATGCTAGCTGTTTTGACTAACCTAGGTTCTTTTTATTTTAGTTTTTTTAGGCTAATTTGGCATTTAGCTAATATTTTAGCTGGCTATCTGCTTCAGCGTTTTCAGATATTAGCTTCAGCGTTTTTAGCTATCAATTTCAGCTTCTTCAGCTATCAGCACCAGCATCTTCAGCAGCCAAATTCAGCTTACAGCATTCACGCTAGAATTATCACAGCTAATGCCATATATCTAATTCATAACTATGTTAAAAAGTTACGGTTTTAAAGTTTTATTAATTTAGTTTTACAGTGTTCAATAAATCTTTATCCTGTTCGACCTAAGGTGTGTTTTGGTTGTTGGTCCCTTGTGGGATTGAGTTTGACACCCCTGCTCTAGTTCCTTTTCTATTTACCATCACATGTCCGACATCTACAGTGGGAAATGTGTTGTAAATCTGGTGGATCTTATTCTTTCACAGCTCTATTCTGATAAATGACAGATTTTGTGTCATAGAATTCCATCCGGACACAAACCACAATCATTAATTTCAAATTTTTGTCTCTTCCGCGAATTAAAATGGACGCCATCCACACCTCACTACCACATCCGAGTCCCTGATTGGTCAAAGTTTTGCACAGTCACATGAGTGGGCGGGGCTAATGTTGGTTTCCTCTGTTGCAGCTGCGACTCCAAAGAAGAAGACAGCTTGGAGACGGATGAGGGGGTGTTGCTGCGGCGACAGAAGCAGATCAACTACGGCAAGAACACGCTGGCCTACGACCGCTACATAAGAGAGGTCCCAAAGTAAGTTCTCTCCCCCTCCAGTTGCCAAATTTCCCAGCTTGGGATGAATGAAGTATTTCTATTCTATTCTGTTAAAAACACCTGCACAGGAAGGTATGACTGACACTCCTGTATGTTATCTTCCAGACACCTGCGTCAGTCGGGCGTTCACCCAAAGACCCCCAACAAATTCAGAAAGTACAGCCGTCGCTCCTGGGACCAGCAGATCAAGCTGTGGAGGGTCAAACTGCACGCCTGGGACCCCCCCACGGACAATGGGACCCAGGAGGACAATGAGTAAGAATCTCTTTGACCTTAAAGGCTAACCAGTGCAGGACTGCATTCACCCACTGCTTGTTGTTCCAGAGAGCAGCTGGACTTCGGAGACATCATGGACATTGAGCTGGACTTTCCCACCCTCACAGAGCCCGCCCCCCAGGCTGCACGCACCGGGGTTATGGAGGTGGGTTCAAAAATGTGTTCCTACATCTCCTGCAGCTTTAGCACCTGCTGGTCTGACACTCGTTTGCTCTGTAGGACCCAGAAGGATCAGGAACCCCGGTTAAAGTCCAGCGGATGGACACTGCAGCGGCGTCCGACATCGCGTAGCTTACGGGTTCAGAAAGCCCGCGGGCCTCTGGTGCTGGTTTTCAGGCGGGGAGACGATCTGTGGCCTTCACTTGTCCTTCCCACCCCCCCAGAGAAGTTCAGGAGTTCTGCAGCTCTACCTTTTATGCAGCTTTGTTCCACTTGAATGGTTCTGAAGCCGGTGCTCCAGGTGACCCCTCAGAACCAGAGGAGATGGCCAAAGATGCAGCTTCCTCCGCTGGGTTGGGCCCTGACCTGTCTCAGGTGTTTGGAGCCCTTAGGGTTCCACTTTGTTTACCTGCAGCTTTTAAGTTCTGTTCTAAAGATTTCAATAAAACAATGTTTCTGTTGACTCACTGCTGTTCTTTTAATTGTTTTTTTCTAAAATGAAAAGGGAAATTAGCCTAATTTAAACTACTGATGGTTAAATAGTAATTGGACAAATTTGCAAATGAAGGCCTTCATTAATTTGGTATTTGGCATTGTACTTTTATTTGACACATTAGATAAACTTCTGTTATTTTATTCTAAATCAAGTGTCAAAGTTGTGGCCTGGAGGGCGGATCCAGCCCTCCGGATCATTTTATTTTATTGTTATTAATGCCCCAATGTTATCTTGCACAGATTTCTAACTTGCATAATTTTTACAGAATATATTTTTATAGAGTAAAATATTGAAAGTTATTTAAGGTTTAAGTTGATTTATTTTGGAAAAATATTCCTGCATTTTTACTATTCATAATTATGTTAAAAAGTTATGGTTCTAAAGTTTTAAAAATTGGCATTCTGCTAGCTTTTTTTTTTTTTTAAGGGTATTGTGGAGTTTAGCCATTGACTGTTTAATGAGTTTAGCTAATATTTCTGCAACATGCTAGCTGTGTTGGCTAATTTAGTCCCCCCATTTTTTTTGTCTATTTTGAAATGTAGCTAATATTTTCGCTGGCTATCATCTTAAGCTTTTTCAGCTATCAGCTTCAAGGTTTTTAGCCATCGATTTCAGCATCTTCAGCTATCAGCACTAGCATCTTCAACCAATTCAGCTTACAGAATTCACACTAGCATTATCGCAGGTATCTAGTTCATAGTTATACTAAAAAGTTACATTTTTTAAGTTTTCAAAATGTAGTTTTAGTGTGTTCACTAAATGTTTATCCTGTTCGCGAACTAAGGTGTGTTTTGGATTTTGGCCCCTTGTGCCATTGAGTTTGACACATTTATCCGAGTGCAGTTTCTCCTCCTGGCCAGCAGGGGGCAGCAGCGCACCCTAAGCCGGAGAGCGAATGCAGCGGGTTCCGGTTCTGTCGACAGAGAGGCACAGCTGAAGGAGAACCAGGACGCTGGTGCTGCTCCCGATTCGCTTCTGTACTGACAGGAGCGACCGAGGATAATGCTGAGGCTGCTTCTGAGAGGCGCCGCGGGCTCCGCGCGGGTAAGACCCGGTGTCCTTCTCCTCGCGCGCCTGCGTGACCCAGAGAGTTCAAGGTGGAGAGAGGACTGTCCTCCCTGGGTCTTAAATTAGCTAGATTTAGCTAACTATAGCGAACGACTTTTCGCGTTTATGCTCATTAAATCAGTGGTCGAGGTCGCTCCAGCAGTCTGACACGCGCCATCTGATGCGTGTCAGATAAGTGCACTGATGGAGCGACGTCATTTTAGACGTGGAGCTTCGGTTTTGACCAAGTTGTTGCTCTTGTTATTTATAAATTAATACATAAATAAAAAGCTTCGCTTTTAATGATGGACACATTCTGTGTTTGCATATAAAACGTCTTATTAATAAAGTTTTCTTAAAAAAATACAGATTAGGGGCGCGTGAAGGTTCTCAAGGAAGTTTAGAGCTCAGCCTCCGTACTTTCAGAATAAAAGCTTCTTCTTCCCGGTGTAGAAAGACGTTGCTGGAGGACAGGCTTCCTATTTTCTACTGGTGGGATCCATGATTCTGGTGTTTGCTGAAAAACCAAGAAGTTTCTAGAACTTGAAGTTAAATTAACGGTAACAGGGAAGCTATTTCTGAATATTTCTGATACCTTTTATTCTGAAAGTCTTGTGTTCCTCCAGAAGAATGGTGGCAGAGGTCCTGTGGCTCATCTGCAGCCCCTCAGGCAGTACAGCTCTTCCCAGAGCAGGTAATGTTGAGCTCCACCGTTCAGGACCCAGCAGCTGGAGGAGCTTCACCTCCATCTTGACTTCTTCACAGTGGGGCTGCCAAGGTGGTCGCTGCCAGCCTGCTGACCGTGGGCGGAGGGATCGGAGGCACCGTTCTGTACGCCCAGTGGGACCACAAGTTCAGAGCAACGGTGGAGAAGAACGTTCCGTACTCCGACTCAGTGTTTGGTCTGATTCTGGGACCTGCTCCTCAGAATGCCGGCCCCCCCGTCAGAACGCAGGTGAGGAAGAGCACAGGTGGAGAACTGATGAGATCCACCGCTGATGTGAAACCAGTTTAGTGGGTCCATGTCTTCAATCCTCCTGCCACAATCCTATCGCCATCGGTGACATTCGCATTCTAGATACCACTTTCAAAACTCTAAACTCCAAAATATCCTAAAAAATCTCAGTAAATGCCAAAATAGTCCAAAAAGCTAGAAGAATGGCAATTTTTAAAACTTTAATACCATAACTTCTTAACATTATTATGAATAATAAAAAGGCAGGGTTATTATTCCAGAATAAATCCACCCAAGCCTTAAATATCTTTCAATATTTTACTCTCTATAAAAATATATTTTGTCAAAATTATATAAGTTAGAAATAAGCGCAAGATAAGATTGGGCCATTAATGACAATAAAATAAAATCAGACTTTTCTTAACAGTTTTCCTTTCTGTCCCTTTTTTAAAATGCATTAGTGTTTTAAAAATGCTTATTTATAGTTTTTTTTATATTAATTATCAGGAATATCTGTTTAAGCAAGTCAATGTCACGTTTCACCAGATATTATTTACAATCCAAATTCAAAATGGCTGATAAGAAAACTGCTGAACATGAGCATTCTTGTAGAATTTAAACGTATCCGTCACGGATGAATCTCTGAGATGTGAAAAGTCTCATCATATTTGTGCGTAACTGAGGTTTTGTGTGTGTGTAACAAGTGATTAATGCATAATTTTTTAAAAGATTTTCCTTTTTAATTTCTAAATTATTAATTGTAATTTTTATTTGTGCATTTGCAAATTGTATTTTGTCCTCTTCTGAATTGCATAATATATTATATGAGTTACAAATCCTAAATTATGCACACACAAATCCTAAATTACACACAAATCAGGAATTACGCACGCATTAATCAGGGTGGTACTTATTTCTCTCCATACAATTTTCATAGTTCTGTGTCTTTCTGACGTTCAGCTGGAATCCACTCAACCTCAGTCCATGCTGGAGAAACGAGCGAAGACCTCCAAGGTCCAGTCAGAGAAGAAAGTGAAGGGGACGACAGAAACCGAGGCCATAGAGCCCACTCCCACCGTGTCTGTTCCTGCAGCCAGCATGGAGGGTGAGTTCTTCCTTCAGATTCAGTCCCGAAGCCTCTTTTCTACAAACCTCTGTGCACAGAAAGTTGTGTAAATCAGGTGGAAGACGAATACAAGTTATACAAGGAAAGACAGAGGCACCTATTGGTCCACATAGAAACCAAAAGAGTTCCATCTTCTCCTCGTGTCTTCTTCTTCCAGAAGCTTCAGTCGAGGCGACCCAGATCATCTCAGCCAGCGGTGACGTCCCATCAGTCCCGGCGCCGTGTGACACAGAGCCCACAGTGGTCACAGGTAACACACACGGCAAGGACATGTACAGCCTCTGATCCCCAGAGTAATCGGATTACTGCTTCCTGGAGTAGATGCTAGTTAGTTAACCGTCTCCGATTGTGGGCTTTTTGTCTCCTCCTTTCTCAGAGCACTGTGACGAGTGTCACCCCGCCGGCCCCGAGGCAGTCCTTCATGGCGCCGATTCACCCACAGAACAGCTAGTAGAGCGTCCGGCTGAGGAGGTGTCGGCTCGGCTGGCCCAGCAGGACCAGGATGAGCAGAACGTTTTAGCAGGTTTGATACCACCAGAATCTGACTGCTGAGGCAGAACCTCAATGAACTGTGCCCTCATCAACACACTCGCATGTGTCTTTGCTCCTCTGCAGCGGTTTCTAGCAGTCTGGAAGAGTCTCTGGCCTGTTCAGCCAGAGCGGCGCTGCAGGCCATTGGAGCCCAGGAGGCGGCGCTGCAGGCCATCAACCAGCACACGCAGAAGCTGAAGGAGGCCATGGAGGCAGAGGTACAGTGGTGGGAGGGCTCTAAAGGGGCCATACCATAATTAAGTCTTTCAGAGAGAACTCTATCCAAATAAATGACCATAAATTACCTTTAGAACACTAAAAAACAAATTATTTATGAAATTTTAGTTATTTTTGTGGACTCTCTTCATACCAGGAAGTAAAACAACTCAAAATCTGAAGCTCCGCCTTTCACTCTCAGAGGGTTCCGCCCATTTTATGATTTCAACCTAAAGCTGTCCTTGTTAGTGTCATCCTTGTTTAAAAAAAAATCAATTAAAAAAATGGATGTACATACTTTGAAGCTCGGAAGTTTATCCCCAAATTTGGCACAGACAGAATGGTGTTGGCTAATGGGTTCATTTTGTGGTGAAAATCAGTCAAAAATGCAGACAACAGGAAATAATCATTTCAGGATTTATTGAAATGATATATAATCTCCATATCAAAATCCTCTTTCCTTTCATTTGAATCCATTTACCTTTCTGCCGTTGCTCAATAATCCACGTTTAAACCAGTCCTCTCAATTCGTCGCTCTCTTCTTCCTCCAGAACATAGCCTGCGCCCTGTCTCCTGCCATCTTCACAATATTTCCCACTCTCAGATACGTTTAGGATCCACCCCAGCGTGTCCACAAAATACCACTTTGAGGTTCTTCATAGTGAGGAATGAACAGTCTAATACACTTAAAACCTCAAAATGTAGATTTTTCATGGTATGGCCCCTTTAAGCTGTAGCCTGGGGCATGAGGATAGTGTTATGGAGGAGTCCAGTGACGCTACAGATAATATTAAAATTTTAATATAATATAAACCACACGTCAAAGTCAAGACCCGGGGGCCAGATCTGGTCCGCCAGGTAATTCTATCCAGCTCTCAAGATCATTTTATTTTATTGTTATTAATGGCCCAATGTTATCTTGCGCTCATTTCTAACTTGATTAATTTTGACAAAATGTAAAATATTGAAAGTTATTTAAGGTTTAAGTTGATTTATTCTGGAATAAAATTCCAACCTTTCTATTATTTATAATTTTATTGAAAAATTACAGTTTTAACCTTTTAAAGATTGTCATTCTGCTAGCTTTTTGGACTATTTTAGCATTTACTAAGATTTGTTTAGGCTATTTTGGAGTTTAGCTAATATTTCAGCTACATGCTAGTTGTTTTAAGTTTTTTTTTTTCTAATTCGGCATTTAACTAATATTTTAACTGGCTATCAGCTTTAGCATTTTCAACTATTAGCCTCAGTGATTTCATCTCTCATCTGCAGAGGTTAAATTCATCTTACAGCATTCACACCAGCATTATCGCAGGTAATGCTATATATCTAGATCATATTTATATCATAAAGTTAGTTTTAAAGTTTAAAAAATTCAGTTTGAGAGTTTTCAATACACGTTTATCCTGTTCGGCCCGCGCAGAAGGCGTGTTTTGGGTTTTGGCCCCTTGTGCGATTCAGTTTGACACCCTTGATATAAGCAATAATGGCTCATTAGAGGAATTCTGTTTTTCCAAATATAGTTTTACAAAATTACAAAATTTTGTTTCATCCATAAACAACTAGATGAAACTGTAAAACTCATCATTCTTAAATAGTTGTAATCTTCTGTGTGACTCACTGAGATCATCAGTTCAGTAACCTGAGACTCTGTCACCCTCAGAGTCCACCTGAGGAGAAGTCCGTCCAGTGGAAGGATCTAGAAGCGGCTCTGATGGACCGGACTTCTGCTGTGACGGACGCCACAGCTGCTCTTCAGAAAGCCAAGCAAGTTACCCCCACCCAAAAATATGTGACCCTGTTGACCTCATGTCAGCTCTTCCACAACGTCCACCCTCTGTGGAGGTTTTCACTAGCTGTTCACACTCGAGTATTCTCCAAACTCGTGTCCAGCTACATCTTAACCCTTTGACATCAAAGCTCCAGTGTTTGTTCTTTGGTCTAATGTAATTTTTTAATTGTTAACTCGATCAATGTCATTCCAGTAGATTTTGAAGGAGAAAAGCGGCTTTTCTCCTTCAAAATCTACTGGAATGACATTAATCGTGTTAAGGGTTGAAAAGTTACAATATGTTAAAGATTTTCTGTTTAAGCTGTCTTTTCTCCACTGCAGTGAAGCTCTGGATTCTCTAAGGACCACCATCAGGAACTCCAAAGACCTCAAGGTTGCCGCCGCCCGCCCGCTGGTCCTAGCAGCCGAGGAGAACCTGCACAAGATGGCGGTGGACCTGGACAGAGTAGTGGCTCAGGTAGGCAGCTGTTCTGCTCTCCCTGGGTCAATCCATCAGGCTTTCTGCTGCTGCTCAGAGGAGCTAAACTCCTGCATGCAGGAAAACTGTTCCTAGTTCAGTAACGGCACATAAGGCTTTGCTTATAACCCTTTAGGGGATAAATCTCAGTTTTTATCTACTTGTGAATTTATGAAGGATGTAACAATTCTTCGTGAATAAATAAAAAAAAAATTTGTAGTTGCAGAACATTAAAAAATATCCCTGTGCCTAAATTTAGAAATGCAGAGCAGATGATATTTCTCCTTGCAGGTTCACTGTGAGTGTGTGTGTGTCGCAGACGGGCTGCGTGTTCAGAATTGATTTTCATTTTATTGAATATACAAGTAATGCAGTTACATTGTCAAAATGAAAAAGCATTTCTGTTTATACATTTAATTTTTCAAATTTGATATTTCTAATTGAAATTTTCTAATTGATCTTTTAGTTTTTTAGCCTAATTTTACTTTTAACTAATATTTTAGATGGCTTTCAGCTTCAGCGTTTTCAGCTATCAATTTCAGCATCTTCAGGGGCCAAGTTCAGCTTACAGCCCTCACACTATCATTATCTCAGGTAATGCTATATATCTAGTTCATAATTATGTCAAAAAGTCACGGTTTTAAATTAAAAAAAAATTTTAGAGAGTTCAATAAATGTTTATCCTTTTCGGCCCGCGGCCTTTAGTGTGTTGTGGATTTTGGCTCC
>NC_050521.1:1362439-1389826 GCF_002922805.2 Oryzias melastigma | reverse complement strand
TACGGACCACGGATAATCCGTGATCCGCAACACCCCTAGTGATTGAGTTTGACACCTCTGATCTAAAAGATCACCGGTGTGTCTGACTTCATCTTCCTCTTCATTTAAAAAAAAAAATCACTCTTGTTTAGAAACTACAAATAATTACTCTATTCTTTCTGTCACTCAATAAAATCTCAATCACAGAGTATTAAAATAAGTTGAAATTTATTTTCAATGGAGTTGGAAATTTGGACTCAACCGTAGCGGTCCACAAGACCATAACGGTCTTATGGACTGTCAGAACCAGAGAACTGAAGCTGCTGGGAGGTGTAGAATCACGAAGCAGTGGTTGTTCTTCAGCCTCTCTGAAGCTATCTGCAGGATGATGATGATGATGATTATGATGCTGATGATGATAAAGGACCTGTATGTGCAGGTGCAGTCGGCCGAGGCGGAGTCCAAGATCGTGTCCCAGTACAGTGACCTGGTCCAAGAAGCCAAGCTGCAGTTCCAGAAGGAGGTCAGCAGCCTGACTCCAGAGATCCAGGCCAACTGGAAAGGCCTCAGTGAGTCAGACTCCCACTCGTCGCCATGACAACACTGTTCTTATTAGTGCAGCCGAACTCCAGAAAATAGATCTGCTTCTTCAGCTGTGAGGCCGCAGATCTCGCCATCATCTTAACTGGATCTTATTCTCAGCCGCTTCTTGGCCTTATTCCACCTGTATTTTATTCCCTAATATCTACTGTTTTCACCTGTAACTTTGATGAAAATCAGTCAAAAGGAAAATCTCACAAAAAGCCTACAGACTAAATCACCTGAAATGTCATCAACAAGGAAATAAACAGAACTATCTGTGTGTTTGTGTTAGCGGGTAAGCTGTCCTCGGACGACCTGAACGCCCTGATTGCCCACGCTCACCGACGGATCGACCAGCTGAACCGAGAGCTGGCAGAGCAGAGAGTCCGGGAGCAGATCCACATCGATGCGGCTCTGCAGCAGCAGAAGCTGGAGGACCAGAGAGTGCTGGAGAATGCCGTCAGCTCCTCGCTGCAGCACGTGAAGGAGGAGGCCCGTCTGGAGCAGGAGAGAAAGGTCTGGAGCTGCAGCGCCAAGGATGAACCTTCACCGCCGCCACACACCGGAAAAATCAGCATCTACATTCAGATCTAATTTAAGGATCTAGATGCTAAAAAAAATTTTGTTTCTCACAAATAAGAAAAAAAATAACCTGTCTAATTTAGTTAAAATGGTTAAAAGGAAATGTGGAAATCTCAATGAAGCAGTTTGATTTGTTTTATACTATTATTCTGTTTGTGTGAGGAAGTTCTGGCCAAAATGTGCATTTTCTTTGTCCACATGATCTTAGACTGTGAATTGAAAAGTGGACTCATCTTTTTGGACTGTAACAGCACCACCAAGTGGACCCAGTGGGGACAGGAGTCCCTGCTGTGTTGGTATTGTGCTGAACAGGGCTGTCACAATTAGTCGACCGATTGACTATTAAAATTGTCAACAACTAATTTAATCGTCGATTAGTCGTTACTTTATATTATATGGAGTCAGAGTGTAGTAGAGTTGAAAGTTATAATAGCATTCTGCTAGCTTTTTGGGTTATTTTGACATTTATTAAGACTTTTTAGAATATTTTGGAGTTTGGCTAATATTTCAGCAGCATGTTAGCTATTTTGGCTAATTTAGACTTCTTTCAGTTTTTTAGGATAGTTTGGCATTTAGTTAATATTTTGTCTGGCTTTCAGCTTTAGAGTTTTCAGCTATCATCTTTAGCATTTTTAACAATCAATTTCAGCATCTTCAGCTATCAGCACTAGCATCTTCAGCAACCAAATTAATCTTACAGCATTCACACTAGTATTATCACAGGTAATGCTATATATCTAGTTTGTAGGTAGTTTAAAGCTAATAATGGTCCAGATCTGTGCTTTACATCTAGTTTGCGCATGGCCTGATTAGTTGACCAATCTGAAAAAATAATTGGTGATTAGACGTCTATTAAAAGTATCGTTGGGGGCAGTACTAGTGCTGATGAGACGTACTGTATTTGTGTGCAGATGAACGAGCTGAGGGAGGTGATGGAGGCAGAGATGAGGACTCAGCTCCGGCGTCAAGCGGCGGCTCACACCGACCACGTCCGAGACGTGCTGAAGGTCCAGGAGCAGGAGCTCCGCGCTGAAGCAGAGCAGGTGATGAAATCAAACTTACTTCACCTTCAATATTTTTGACAGAAGCTCCGCCTACCCTCACCCATTCTTATATAGCCCCGCCCACGTTCACTGAGTTTCTTCACCTATCCTTATTGTTAAGCTCCTGTGCGCTGGTTTCAGGTTCTGAGCAGTAAGCTCCTGGACCAGGAGACGCGGCACCGTCAGCTGACCCAGGAACAGCTGGACAACTTCACTCTGGACATGAACGCTGCATATGCTCGCCTGAAGGGGGTGGAGGAGGCCATCGACAGTAAGTGGCCCCCTCCTCAGAAACAAAGACCTGTGCTATGTCCGAATTCCTTCACTGCTCACTATATAGTCTGTTTACCTTTTTCTAGTGCTGTTTGAATCTACTAATTCCAAAATGAACAGAACAGCGTGAAACATGAGTCTTATAGATGGTGGCTCTGTCAGCTGGCTGTGCTCTACCCTGCAGGTCACTTGGTGGCGGAGGACGAGGCCCGCAGAGCTCATCAACTGTGGCTTTCTGTGGAAGCCCTCAATCACACCTTGAAGACCGCCGGCGCCGAGGAGCCCAGCGTGCCTCTGGACAGCGCCGCCCAGATAGTACGTGACAGCTGCAGGGAGGATGACTTTGCGTCCGCCCTGGCCGAGGCTCTTCCTGCAGAGTCGCTGTCTCGCGGCGTTTACGGCGAGGCTTCTCTCAGAGCCCGCTTCAACTCCCTGCGGTCGCTGGTGCGCAGGGTGGCGCTCATCGACGAGTCCCACAACTCTCTGTACCAGTACTTCCTGTCCTACCTTCAGGCAGCACTGCTCTTTGAGGACCAGCAGGTGGCCCCGCCCACCCAGCTGAGCAGCGAGGACTTGGATCCGTTCAAGCTTTTGTCATATGCGAGCTACTGCCTGGAGCACGGAGAGCTGGAGCTGGCGGCTAAACTGGTGAACCAGTTGAAGGGTGAAGCCAGAAGGGTGGTGGAGGACTGGCTGACTGAAGCCAGACTCACGCTGGAGACCCGGCAGGTGGTCAGTCTGCTGTCGGCGTACGCCAACGCCGTAGGCCTCGGCACCACCCAGGCTCCGTGACCCTGTGGTGGAAAGAGCCCCAGTTCTCTTGAAGGATGTCGATGAAGAACAGCAGCTGTCCAAAGGTTGGACCAGGGGGTGGGGGGAGTGAGAATGGTCGGAATGCAAAAGAATAATGGTCTCATTTCAGTCATGTTTTCTGTCACAAACAAGCTTCCTCATATTAGTCTGTAATCACGCTGTGTTCCTGTGAATAATACACAAACTCAATAAATGGTGAATCGGAGCCTCTCCGTCTCTTTGACTCTTCATGGTTGGTTTCAGATCCTGCAGTTTCTCCTCATGTAGACTTGAACTACATTTAATGATCTCCTTAATGTGGCAGTTAAACCGTTTATGAACAGAACAACCAGCTTCACCTCTGACAGCTTTGAGTCAAAACTAACACGGCAAAGTACAGTGGAGCAAAACAAAGGAGTCACCAAACGTTCAAGTTCTCTCAAACCTGTAATTTTCATCATAGAAACACTTCTACTAAGACAGATCGAAAGGGAGGAAAGAATTTTTAATAAAATAAATAAATTCTTCAGTAAAATTAGTGGGATCAATGAAGTCCTGCTCCCTCGATGTGTTGCCAGCACCTTTGCTCAAAGATGTCTTCTAGTCCATTGATCCCTGCGTCCTGTCAAAAAATAACTCATCCCTGCTGTCTGGTCAAGTTCCTGAGTACTTTAAGGAAGCTGACATCTTTTTTTTTTGTTAAACCTGGGTCTGACCCTTCCGTGTTGAGCAGACCTATCTAACTTTTTTTATTTCCCAAATCTTAGAAAAAGTTGTAGCTAAGCTACTTAAAACTGCTATTTTAGATGAGTTTCAGTCAGGTTTTCTCAGAGCTCACTCCGATGAAACAGCTCTTCTTAGAGTCACCAATGACATCCTGATGCAGACTGAAGCAGGAAACGGCTCCGTGCTTCTGGACATAACCACAGCCTTCAACACTGTTGACCATCACGTCCTGGACTGGCTGAAACATTCAGTTTGAGTATCCGGATGTGCTTTAAACCTCAAATCTCATTGCTAGATCCTTTTCTGTGGTATCCCCTAACTTTAAGTCCTCCCTCACTTGTGGTGTGCCACAAGGCTCTGTTTTGGGACCTTTACTGTTCATTTTATATCTGATGCCTTTGCAGCATATTCTAAGCTCTTTTAATGTTCTTTCTTACCATTTTTATGCTGATGATATTCAGCTTTAAGTGTCTTTTAAACCTCAGGATATTTTTAAAAGGAGACAGGAAGGTCCGTATTAAAGAAAGGATGACTCGGGTCATGAATGGTGAGCCAGGCAACAGCCCCAAAACACTGCAGCTCTTGAGAAGATCTGCATAGAACAAATAAACAGTCATTACTCAGTCAGTCTATTGTCAGAAAAAACATTCTTGCTCTGATAACTTCTTAACTTTTTACTAATCCTTTTTTTAAAAAAAAAAAAGATATTTCTTAGATATTCAAGTTAGAAACTGGCCAATCAGATGCTTTAGTAAAAGCATCATTTGCCCGCTGGCCAACTTGTCGAACGTTTGAATGTTTGACAGATTCTCCAGAGGCACCTACAGTGGAAGGGGGGCTCACTCCTGATTAATGAGAGTAGTTACTATAGAAATGTTGACTTAAAAAATGAATGTTGACATAGAGCAGGGTCGGTAACCTTTGACAGTAAGATCATAATACCGCTAATATAAAATAAAACATGTTTAAGGACATTTGTGTTAAAATCCGACTCCTCTTTTGATCTACTGTAAAAGTGTTCCCAGTGGTCTTTTAATAAGCAATATGAAGTTTTTAGCAACCGCCCCCACCCCCTTAATTTGGTTGGACCCGGAAGTAAGCCATTTTCTATGGGTGACATCATGCTAGCTCACTCCAGTTCTCTTATACAGTCATTGGTTGGTCTTTAAACGTTATTTATTGTCTTATTGCTTTATTTCACTAATACACTTTCACAAAAATTACACTTGACTCGTCTCATGTCTTGCCACCATATAGTGTTTTTTTTCTAGTCTCACTTCAAGGTTCTATGAGAAGTTGGATGCCTCGTGTTTATGACCGCATCTTTATATGACTCCCTCCATAAAAATGATGGTTTATGGTCGCATCTTGGAGGTCTGCATCATCTGCACTATCATCCTTCTGAGTCTTTTCTTTTTCTATTCTTTTTAGGAATGATCAGCACCCCTCGACTCCTCCCCCTCTCTGACAGGTCCTCCCTCCCCCCGCCCCCCTGCGTGTCATCGTGCTCCGTGCACATCTCTCAGCAGTCTGCGCGGAGCTTCGGAGCAGCGATGTTCACCTGCAGAGCGGCCTGGCAGAGGAGCGGCTCCGCGGCGCGGAGAGCGGCCTTCACGCTGCGGCGGGACGGTGGGTTCACCGCACACGCGCCGGGGCCTCCGCGCGCTCTCACCTGAGCATGCGCGCGCATCCGGGGGAACGGGACACTGTGTCCTTGCGCGCCCGAAGGTCACTTTGGGGTTTAGTTTGTACAGTTCTGTCTGAGCGTGCGCGAACTCGGACACCATGAGTGATCGCGCGCGCGCCCGCTGCACTGCTTATCATCTTCGCTCGTCGCGCACGCGCTCCTTTAAAGTCACGACCTCCTGCTTGACCGCACGTGCAGCTCCCGCGCGGGGATGACCTTCATCAAGTTGTTACGTGGGACATGTTGTCCACGTCAGTCACGTGGCGTGTAGTAGTGGTGAGACTGAAGGCACGCCGTGACGTCACGGAGGCAGCATGTCCGGGATTTGAAGGGTCAAACATTTGACAGCATGCTTTTATTGTCCGGTTTTGACCTTTAAAGACCGCGGTGACCAACACGTGCAGTCCTCGAACGGCCGAGGCCCCGGTTACAGAGACAGCACTGCGGGATGTGCGCGTGCGCGTCGGTTTAGGTAACATGCAAAATGTCCTCATAGTGTTCTGCTTTCATCCCTCTGCCTCAATTATAGATAATACGTTTAAATTTAGCTTATCTACTAAAGAACTAACAGTTTTTTAAATAAATACATTTTAATGAATACAATTAAAGTCAAAAGATTATTTATTGCTTTGAATAAAAGGGGCAGCATTCCTCAGTTTTAATTGCTCATCTTTTGTTTAACTATTGACTGTATATGAGAACTGGACAGAGTGACCTCTCCCTCTGGAAGTATTCTCTGGTTCCAAGAAGCAAAAATCCTTTCGACTTCTATAGAAAAAATAAAGCACTATTGCTCAGTCATTGAATCCCTATTCTTGTTGATGATCCTCATTGTTTTCCCAAAGAGTGGGGTTCCACAAACTACGGCCCGCGGACCGGATCCGGCCCGCCTTCACATTTGACCGAGCCTTCAAAACAGGCATTTTTTTCATTTTTTTTCCTCAATCTGGACGTTTGAGACCCGAATAGAACGTGACGTTTTATTCCACCCTTCTGCAGTCCGAACTATGATGGGAGAGGAGAGACTATTGGTTTAATTTTTAAAATATTGTAGTATTTTTTGTTTCTGTGAATATTATAGAAATTAATTATTTACAGTTTGGCTATGTATGGTTTTCTGGAAAACCATAAATGTTTACGTTTAGGCTGTGATTGTTACGCCTGGTTCACACTGGATGCAGAAGCGCCACGGAACGGAGGCCGCTTCCATTCGGCGTCCTTATTAACCTATGTTTATTTTCAAAATCTAACCAATTTTTCACCATAAAACACTACGATTGACAAATAGGATCATGTTTTTGTATCTAAACTGACTGTAGAGATGAAAATAAACATACAATCACAACATACATTCAAAAAAGAAACAAATCTGGCCCTAAATCAGAGAAGGAAACAATTATGTCGTCCTCACAAGAAAAAGTGCAAGTTATAAACTGACCAATCAGATGTCTCCATAAAAGTAGGCGGTCTCACATCAGATTGACAAATTGTGCGAGCTATAGCTTTCAAGTGTCAGGGGTGTGGCCTTCCATCAAGCTCACTTCTGATTTGTGAGAGTGGTTGTCATAGAAACCATGATCGATTTGGACCAATCACTATAATGACATCGTCTGGCTCCAACATGGCGGCATCCGTATTGTGAATGAATGAATGAATGAAATGGTTTATTTCGAGCAATCAGGAATAATACATGGAAAAAATAACATCATATTGAATCACAAGTAGATCGCTTGAAAGGGAGTGGGAGGAAGCGAACTTGTATAATCTCACCCCGACTCGACCATACCATTTTCTCTACGTGAATTCTTAATATTGTGAAAAAAATAGTGACTGAATTGATATTATCTGGCTTGAGTTGGAGGTGAACAGAAACAGTCAATGGTTATTGGTCAGCATTTAACCTTTTAACACCTGAGGCATCGTCGGTGATGCTTAAACATAACATTTTTAATGTTCTGTAACTTTTCACCAATAACACGATCAACGTCATTCCATTAGATTCTGAAAGAGAAAAGTGGCTAATTTAGCTTCTATTTTGGCAACAGGCTAACGTTTTTGACTAATTTAGTTTACTAATGAATTTTAGGCTATTTTTGAGTTTAGCTAATATAGAAGTAACAAGCTAGCTTTTTTGGCTAATTTGACATCTACTAAGGTCTTTTGGGATAATTTTGAGTTTAGCTCATACTTAAGCAACACACTAAATATGTTTGCAAAAATGGCATGTATTTGGGATTTTAAGCAACTTTACCACAATTTTTCAGAAATTTAGGTCAACTTTTAGCGGTCTTTCGTAGTTCTTTGATGACATTTCCAGTCTTTTAATACATTTAGCAAATGGTTTTTGCATTTTCAGCTACAAGTTTCAGCATCTTCAGCGATTACTTTCAATAAAAAGCCTTCACACTAGCATTATTACAGGTAATGCAACTTTCCTAGTTTGTATTTATTTTTTTTAAATACATTGTAATGAATTCACAGAAGTATCAAAATAAGACTTCACGGCTCCTAAGTTTTGATCAGTAGAAAACAAGCTTTTACTGTTCCAGGTTGCCGATCCCTGCCTTAAATGAAGCCAGCACCAAGATGTGTTTAAATTCTGGGGGGCCCTGACCTCTCCTGAGTGGTCTCACTTTCTTAGAGGATATCATGGTCAGTCATTAAGAATCTCCCGGGCTCATCCCTGCAGCTCAGGCTGTTTTAGACCTGATCTGATTAGCAGGTAAAAACAGGGGGCGGGGCAGGAGCTGGGATTACATCACTGGATTAATCATGGCTGAGCTATAGGAGCCTGCTGAAGGTCTACTTTTCTCATCAGCTTGTTTGGAGCTGCTGTGGTTCCGTTTAAGATTCACCCCTCGGCTCTGAGGTTCTGGAAACCAGCTCAAATGGAGGAAAGGAACGTTTTCCTGCTTTGGAACAGGTTGTGTCGGATGTTTCTGCATCAGTGCTGTCAAAGCTCGCTCTGCTGAACAGGGTGAAGCCTCAAAGCGCTGTTGACAGATCTATTCCTGTCCAAATCTGATCAGAGGCAAATGCGTCCGGATCACGCTGCATCCGGCTGCTTTGTCTGCTGCTGGAGATCCAGCAGGATTCTGGATCGCAGGTTGTTGTCTCCAGAATTTTGTCTATAGCTCCTTTAGTCTGAACAGAAATGAAGTCTGGTTTTCTCACAGTTGGAAGGACATTTGAGCAGAAGTTGAAGGTCTGATTGATGTTGGTGAAATAGATCAATTCAAGAGACCGGTTCATTAGTTCATATTTAGACATATTTACTTTTTTCACATTAAAAAAGGACTTGGTTTATAGAAAACAATAATATTGAATCAATCATAGAAATTATCATTGACTCTGTAAATCAATACGTTGATTTTCCATTAACGTATATTTTTCCGGTTAAATAAGTTTCAGAGTGGATTGTATTTTCATGAAATATCCATTAAGTTTTCTGGGAGTGACGCCCACATTCACATTTGTTTTTCAAGCCTCAAAAACGTGTCCCCGCCTCCTCACCTGATCTCTTCCTGTAACCATGGCGACTGAGTCCTGAGGGCTGGTCTAACCTGAGCTTCTCTCTTCCAGTGGTGCCGCGGCGGTCCATGTCCTCGGTTCCAGGCGGCTCGGGGGAGAACATTGTGTACTCGGTGCTGTGTGGGGGGGCTCTGGTTGGTGCTCTGTCCTATGTAAGTCTGCTGACCGCGGGGTCTGGCTGGGGCTCATGGGACCTGATGTTCTTTGACTGGACCTTTTATATTGTTCCTCAGGCTTACAGCACCGTGAACTCGGATCACAACCGCTTCAACAGCCGCCTGGAGGATATCAGGTCCCGACCCAAGGCGGAGTGGGTCGCCAAACCTTGGCCCCCCAAGAGTAAGTGTTTTTTTTTTTAAATAACTGAGTAGTTTTTCCTGTGGGTCAAAGTCTGACGTGTGTCTGTCTGTTTGCAGGCAAAGATGAAGACGAGGGTGAGTCGTCATCACGGGCTGCTCTTCATCACTGCCTGACATGAGAGTATCACTGAAACTGACTGAATGATGAGTCTGATACACGCCTAGTCTTCATCACAAAAACACAGAAGCTAAAGCGAGGATTTGATGAAGAGGGCTGCTCTTCTTCATCAGGGTTCTTTTGTCCAACCAGTCATGTTCCTGTGCACAAGTTTCCTTTATGGTCCTTTATCCACGTTCCTTCATTTACATCCTTTCATTCACATTTCTTTAACCGTGATCCTAAATCTGTATGGCTGGATCTGCTCATGTTCCGTTTGAAGGTTCTTCATGAATGTTCTTGCCCCGTACTCTTCCTCTTTCACTCCTGTTCTTTGATTTGATCCTTTTATTTACCTTGTGGTCCTTCTTCTGTAATCCCTCATCTGTTTTTCCTTCTTCTTTGTTCCTTCATCTTGGTTCCTTGAAGTTCTGTCCTCCTTACCAACGTTCCCTTTCCTCTGTTTCTTCATCTGTGTTTCTTTATCATCATTCCTTTTATCCACCCTTTCTACATTTGCTTACCTTCACCTTTGTTCTCTCATTTGGATTTCCACCAGCACCACATTTCTGTGTTCCTTTGCCTTCTTTTACAGCCCCCCCCCCATTTCGTCTGGTTCTTTGTTGTTGTTCCTGCTCTTATATTTCTCTCCCAGGTTCTTACATCTATAATTTTGCTCCATCAATCTTGTCAAAGTACTAAGCTTCACCTGCCCGCCTGATTCCTTCTCAACAACTTTCCAACATCCTTGGTTTGTTTTGTCTGCACAAATGTTTCTGAGCTCAAACGCACATTTCATTGTGTTTTTTTCTTTGCCAACGGTTAGATACTTCACTCAAACTTTTGATTTAAAAAAAAAAAAAATGACGAGGAAGAGCAGAAAAAAAAGGAAATCAAGTGCGGAATCATTTTTGTAGAATTTCTCAGAACTCTGGTGTCTACAGAGTAGTGCTGCCACAAATAATTATTTTAATAGTCGACTAATCACTGGTTATTTTTTCCGATTAGTCGACTAATCAGGCAAACTGGATGTAAAGCACACATCTTAACAATCATTAGCTTTACACCAACTAAAAACTAGATTTGTAGCATTACCTGTGATAATGCTAGTGTGAATGCTGTAAGCTGAATTTGGCCGCTGAAAATGCTAGTGCTGATAGCTGAAGATGCTGAAATTGATAGCTGAAAACGTTGAAGTTGATACCTGAAAGCACTGAATCAAATAGCTAAAAAAAACACTGAAGCTGATAGCCAGCTAAAATATTAAATGCCCAATTAGGCTAAAAAACTGGAAAAAAGTCTAAGTTAGCCAAAACAGCTAACATACAGCTGAAATATTAGCTAAACTCCAAATTACTCTAAAAAAACAAAACAAAAAAAATCCAAAATCAGCCAAAATGCAGGTGAAATATTAATAAAAGTCTTAATTAGCCTAAAGAACTGAAAAAATTGTAAAATTTTTTGAAAAACTAGCATGCGGCTGAATTATTAGCTAAGCTCAAAAATAACCTCAAAAAACAAAAATATCATAAATTTGCCAAAATAGCTATCATGCAGCAGAAATATGAGCTAAACTCCAAATTAGCCATAAAAACGGATAAAATCCTAAATTAGCCAAAACAGCTAGCATGTAGCTGAAATATTAGCTAAGCTCCAAAATAGCCAAAAAAACCTTAATAAATGCCAAAATAGTCCAAACTTCCCATCTTACTACATTCTGACTCATAACGACAACGATCACAATCGATAAAGTAACGACTCATCGACTATTTTAATAGTCGAGTAATCGTGGCAGCCCTACTTCATAGATACTTCCCTCCTTTAGGGTCATGTAGAAATGTTGAGCTGATGTTCAGGCTCCACCTGCAGTGGTCCAAGACCTTCATGTTAATCTGCTGGAGCTTCCCTCACTGACCCCCACCCCCCAGAAGACGTACTCTTCACCTGTGAACAGACTCATCTTACCAAGTTGCTGCTCCTTCCTCTAACTCTGTGTGTCTTTGCTCTTTCCAGCGTGACACTCACACTTAGCTACACCCCCCACCCCTCACCCCCTCCCCTCTTCCCCTCCCTGTGGGCGTTTCCCTAAAGGACGCTGTCTTTGGTCTGACGTTCACTCAAACTCCTTGCTAAAGTTTGGACTCCATCACTGGTCTGCAGTTCGTTTCTGTGAAACATCTAAGTGGGGGGGCTCCCTCACCTGCTCCCCCAGGTGCCATCTGTCTCCCCGGTTGTTTCACTCTTTCCCAGCTCCTAATCTGTCTCTTGCTAACTAGATGGTAAGAACTTCACTTGACCCCCCCCTTCTACCTGCCCCCCTCCCTATCTCCTGCATGCCGCCTGTGCTCCTGCATGTTTCTACTTAGAGTCTGAACGCTGGAGAACCCTTGAGGATCTACCTGAACATCACAAACATCCTCTCAGGACAAAAACATGCGCAGATGAAGAGCAGACTGATCCCAGTCCTGATCCTTCAGGATCGCAGTCAGGCGGGATCCTTTCTTCTCCTTGATTCTGGATCATAGTTCTGCTCAGTCTGCTTGTGCACTACTGCATGTCTGTTACGACGGAGGGAAAGGACTTCATCTGTGCATGTTTTTACCCTCATTTTAAGGCCTGGGGGGCACTAAAGCTCATGACTCCAGGCACTTCTTTTTTCTGGGTGGATGACTTTAGCAAGTCATAACAGGATTTGTAGATGTATAGTGGATATATATATAAAGGTTTAAAGTCCCACTCCGATCATCTTTTGATCTATTGTTAAGGCGTTCTCAGTAGAGGTGGGAATCTTGAGGCACCTCATGATTCGATTTGATTACGGTTCAGGAAGAAGACACTAGATCAGAGGTCTGGAACCTGCGGCTCCGGAGCCACATGTGGCTGTTTTACCTCTCCATGGTGGCTCTATGGCTAAAGAAAATAATAGTAATTTTAAAAGTAAGGGTTATTAACTTAGCATTGATTTTATTCATTTTAGTACATTTTATGGCTAAGGTGAACCTAGAACCTGTAATGGTTTTTATATCCCTGCTGACCTCATTAGGTCTTTTTTGCTCCGCATTTACTCCAGAATACTCAGATTACAAATACTAGGTTATACTTTGGTAAAAAGTTTTATTTTTTCTGATTCCTGAGTTTATTTTATGACCATAAAGTACATTTATCTTATGCTGCATAACAATAGTTAGTAGTTGTTACGAGGGGAGGGGCTAAAATATACAGATTTGTATATTCTTCATATCCTTCTTCTACTGGATCATTAACCAATCATGTTTCATGTTTATGCTCCAGTTAACAGCAGTAGTAAGTAGGAAAAAGGATGACGGCTCACCAAAGTAAACATAAAGTATAACAAGAGAAAATGTCATTTTTGTCTCGTGTAGTATACATTTGCTTCACTTGAATCTTCCTGTTTGGAACAGGAAGTCTTTTATTTTGAAAGAAAGTTATATGAGCTTCTGTCAAAAGTAAAAAAACAACAACTTTAGACTGAGAAAATTTTAGTTTATCTTAATATTTATGCATTTATTTGAGCCTAAAAATAAATATAATTCATATTTATCATTTAAAAAAAAACAACAATGTAATGATGCAAAGTATCAAATTTTCCTTAAAAGGTAAAAAGGCTTTGCAGTTCCTATAAGGTTTTGATTAGTACCAAACGGCCCAAATGGCTGTTTTACTGTAAAGGTTGCAGGCCCTGCACTAGAGCAATATGACTGACTTTTCTCCACCAAAGTGCATTTCTAAGTAAAGATGAGATCAGTTACTTGTTTAACTTTTATTGACAACATAAAAACTTTGACATGAAAAATATTTCATTTGATAATCAAAAATCTTTCACAACGTCAAAAGACAAAAAAAAAAAAAATCCTGAATGCAACAACCTTAAATAAAATAATGTTATCATTAGACCAGGTTTAAGAAAACACTTTAACTCCTGTCAAACTAAATAAATAGTGTCTAGCTAGCCGCACATTGTTGTGATTTCACAAATTTGTTGTATTCCCTACATATTTAACTTTGGTGTGACATAACTTACACACCATGTGACTTTTATCAAATTGACACTATGATAGCCAAAATGCTTCCAAACAGTCGCTTTAAGTGAAGTTGGTAAGGCTGGGTATCGATTATACATTTCCAGAAACGATTCGATTCACAAGAGCCTGGATCAATTTGATTCTGTCTTTTTTTTATTCGTTCGATTATTCAATTCAATCCAATCCTTCACTCTTAGAAAAATGACTCCAGTTTCATCAGAGTGGGTCTTTAAGCAGATGTTTTAAAGTATGAACAGACGAGTTATGTGACGCCCGACTCTTCCTCTGCCCTCCAGAGGAAGCCGGAGCCGGGGAAGAGATGACGGCTGAGGTGGAGGCAGAAACCATCGTGGAGGAGGTCGCCGAGGTGGTCGCTGAAGCGGCTGAGGAGGTGGCGGAGGCGGCGCAGGAGGTGGAGGCGGTCGCAGAGGAAGTTGCTCAGGTCGCCGAAGCCGTGGAGGAAGCGGCTCGGGCCGTCGCGGAGCCGCCTCACCCTGCCGAGGAGCCCGAGAGCAACGGTACGACGTCTTCCTCTGAGGAAGAGGCTGCTGCCTCCGAGGCCTGAACTCTCACTACAGAAGACATGCACGCACAAGCCCCCCTGGTCTCTTTCAGCTTACCCCCCCTCCCTTAGTCTGTTTTCTAATTTTAATTATCAAATCTAAGATGAAGCAGCTTGCGAAACTGCCCGTCCTACAATGATCTTCCTCTCTGTGACAGTCTGGGGGGGTTCTGGTGACATAAGCATGACCGTCACGCATGAGCGTTCCTCTGCTCTTGACGTTCATCCTCACCTGGGATCAGAGCAGAAACGTACCCCTCCCCTCTAATACACTGGTTTGAAGCTGCCCTCTATGTCGTTGAAGCTTCTGCCCCGCCCCGCCCCGCCCCCACGTGCCCCTGGACCAGAAACTAGCTGCTGCTGTGATTCAGAGAAACCAAACTGAACAGCCAGAACTGTGAACGTTAACTGAACAATAAAGTTTTGTCAAACTTGAAGGATCTTTTGCTGTCTTTGAGTTGGTGTTTATCCTCCCCTACACTCGTGCGAGCATAGGTGATTTCTGGTTCATTTTTCTGTACAGGTGGGGGGTTTGTCCCTGGTTTTCTGCCCCCCCCCTTACGGTTCTGGTTTCAGAAACCCACAGTCAAGTTTCCATCAGGTTTCTATGTGTCCTCTGCATGTGCACAGATAAAAGAAGCTGGACCTAAGCTCCTCAGCCTGTGATCTAAATGTGGAAAAATACCTTCTGAGCCCTAGTGACGTTTGGATGGCTGGATTTTCTGTTGCAGTGCTGGCAGCTGCCTCCACCCTAGAGGTCCTGAAGGTGTCAGAAGGGAGTGGTGAATCTGCTCCTGCTGCCGAAGTCCTAAAAGAGGAGCCTTCACCTCCAGCTGAGGAACTACCACCTGAGGACAAAGCTCCACTTGAACCAGCAGAGGTTCTCTCTGCAGAAACAAGTGTTTCATCAGAAAGTGTTGTACCAGAACCCATAATGGTTCCACCAGAAGATGGCACTCCAACAGATAGCACTCCAACAGATGTCACTCCAACAGATGTCACTCCAACAGATGCCACACCAGAAGATGTTGTACCAGAACCCATAAATGTTCCACCAGTAGATGTTTCTCCAAAAGATGTTGCACCAGAAGATATTGCACCAGAATTTGCTGCACCAGAAGAGGTTACAGCTGCAAATGTCGCACCAGAAGTTGCAACAGAAGAGGTTACAGCAGCCGATGTTGCACCAGAAGTTGCTGCAACAGAAGAGGTTACAGCAGCCGATGTTGCACCAGAAGTTGCTGCAACAGAAGAGGTTACAGCAGCAGATGTTGCACCAGAAGCTGCTGCAACAGAAGAGGTTACAGCTGCACATGTGGCACCAGAAGTTGCTGCAACAGAAGAGGTCACAGCAGCAGATGTTGCACCAGAAGTTGTTGCAACAGAAGTTGCCTCACCAGAAGAGGTCACAGCAGCAGATGTTGCACCAAAAGAGGTTACAGCTGCTGATGTTGCACCAGAAGTTGCTGCAACAGAAGAGGTTACAGCTGCAGATGTTGCACCAGAAGTTGCTGCAACAGAAGAGGTTACAGCTGCAGATGTTGCACCAGAAGTTGCTGCAACAGAAGAGGTCACAGCAGCAGATGTTGCACCAGAAGTTGTTGCAACAGAAGTTGCTGCAACAGAAGAGGTCACAGCAGCAGATGTTGCACCAGAAGAGGTTACAGCTGCAGAAGCTGCTACAACACAAGAGGTTACAGCAGCAGATGTTGCAACAGAATTTGTTGCAACAGAAGAGGTTACAGCAGCAGATGTTGCAACAGAATTTGTTGCAACAGAAGAGGTTACAGCAGCAAATGTTGCACCAGAGAATAATTTGGAAGAAGCTGCTGAAGAAACTCTGGCAGTAGTGGAGCAGGAAGTGGCAGTGGTGGAACAGGAAGTGGCCGTAGCGGAACAGGAAGTGCCAACAGCTTTGATAGAGGAAAAAGTCTCCACTGCAGTTGTGGAAGAAGCTGGAACAGTTGCCTCCCCAGAACCCGTGCAGAGCCCAGGTGGCAGCAAGGAGTACATTGTAGTTGTTCTGGAGGGAACACCAAAGGAAGAGAAAAGGCCCAAAGTGCTGGGGGTCGGACCCATGACTGGACGGGTGATTCCAGATCCAGAGGAAGAGCGGACCCCCCCTTCTGAGGTAAATCTGACTCTTTAGGCCCACAGTTGCTGCAGAGACGTGAGTGTAACTGTCCCTCTGCTGCTCAGCATAGGAGACGTGTCCTTAAGGTGCAGATGGAGTGAACAGGTATTGGAAAGATCAGGACTCTGTCATTCAGTGTCAGATACTCACATGTGGATGCGGGGCAACACTCAACACATGTTTCCTTTCATCGCAGTGAAAGAAGAGGACATGCATTTCCCTCCCCCTGCCCCCTCCGGAGGTCCTTCCAGTCTTCTGTGGTGATGAAGAAGATGAGCCTTCATCGCAGTTTTCCTCCCTCTCGACTCTGTTCCTCCTCAATGGAGCCCCTCGTCGCAGTGTTACCCTCTTTAAGTGGGGGGAGGGGGGGGGCGTTTCTTGCTGTGAATCGCTTTTTATTGTGAAATCTTAAAGCTGCAGCTCCTCTGCTACCTCACCCACCACACCCCCCTCAGTGTTTACCTCAGCAGACCAGCTGAGTCTTTCAACTGTGAAGCTTTCTCTGGTGGTTCAGACGGACGTGGGAGTTTGAGTCTGATCCTTCAGTGGTTCTGGTTCTGTCTTTGCCGCTCCTCACTTTCACAGATTCGTGAAGATAAAGCTGAATGTAGAAAACCTCAGACACTTCACCTCCTGTTTATGGAAAACCAGACTTCAGTATTTTCTGTTGCTTTTCTGTTGCTTCTGAGCCAAAGAGGGCGTGTCTTCAGCGGCGTCGTGTCTCACTTTCTCTTCTGTTCAGTGTTTGCAGTCAGATGATCTTTAGGGAGCCATCTCAGTGTTGGAGCTTGTGTGGGCGGTTCTGTCCCGTTTTGGTCATAAACAGATTTGTTTGCCTGTACCGGTGGGGGTAAGGGGGTGTCCCTCATTCTTGTCGTGTGAAATAAAAACTTTCATCTGTGAAGACCCGCTGTGTGTGTGCTTGAGCGCTCAGAACCGGTCCAGCTGTACCTGCTTTCAATCGCAGGCAGCTGTGGTGGACTCCTGCAACTCCCCAGGAGGACGTGGGTGTAACCGAAAGATGAAACTCTGACCAGAGGAATGACACTGAGGAGTAGCCCCGCCCCTAAAATGTGTACTTGCAGAAATGAACTTGTCCAGGTGAGGAAAAACAGAACAATACGGATGGAAGATCTAAAATAGATGACGCATCAGTTTGCCCATCAACATTTATTTTTTTTTTTTTTATTTTATTTCAGAAATGTAAATGCTTCAAGTGTCATGACCTTTCTTAAAATAAGACAATACCTCCAAGTGAACAAATAGAATGTTCAATTAGCTTTGGTTCTCAAAATACAGACAAATTAACCCTCTCAGTTCCAGGCCACTTATCTTCTTTCTCAGTCTCATATTTTGGCCCTCGTCAGCCTCCATGCTCACAGTTGTCCTCTCCAGAAGCTGTCTCCTCCATGGAAAAACTATGAGGGGATGTACAATCTGAGTCTCATCATCATTGTTCTCTGCAGCTGTCTTCACGCATCCTGCCTGAAGAGATTCCCATCTTTATATATATTTGTCTTTCATGAAAATGCATGGTGGTGGTTGAGCTACATCCCTTTTGGTGCATTCTTGGGTGCAGGAACAGTTTGAATTCTCACTTTGTTCCTGAGTTTAAAAAGCTGCAGAGAAATTTTGTCTCACACAGTGGAGAGTTTTGTTTTCCATCTTCAAAGCACATGTGTGTTCATCTAACATGTGGAGAGGTTAAAATGTTTGATCTGATAACTGCAAATGGGCTCACAGGTTTGTTACATTGAATAGTTGTGAGGTCAAACCAAATCATAAAAGTACAAATCATAAAAGTTGACATCTTGTAAGTGAAATCTAGGTTAACTAAACATCGTTGCTGTCAAAATTCTGATTGAAACTGATTTAGAACTAATGTTGAAAACATATGCAAAGGCAGGGGGAAAACAGGTTTACTTTACACATTCTATAATGGTTCTTGCACAAAATGAAAAAAAAAAGACAAAACACAAATAACTTAGAACATCAAATAAATGAGACCATTTGTCAGTTTAGTTTTAATTAATTTACCACATTTTAAAAAGATGCAAAAGAGCAATTCCGATCATTTCAGCACCATGGACAACAACAGCCAGAGCAGGCACGTGACCACTGCACCACTCCATCCCACGAGAACCTCATCGGCTTCAGGAGCAGAGGTTGTAATTCCACTGAAATGTTTATTGTGTGAATGCATTCAATGCATTCACACTATAAACATTATAGTTTATGTCCACTTCCGTACGTTTTACGGCACGAAAAAACTTAAGCACATTTATGCGATTTACACAATCTAGGTATCAAAACGTTCAGCACGTTAAGGACATTCCTGCTTGTATTTTTGGTTTTCGCAAATTTTACAGTTTTCGCGATATTACGTAATTTATGCAAATTTTCAGCCCATGTTGAGTCAATGGGAAAATTTAAAACTTTTTACTGCACCTTAAAACTTTTACAATGTTGGTATCAAAATGTTCAGCAGGTTCAGGACATTAATGCACGAACTTTTGGTATTCGTACATTTTATGATTTTTCACGCAATTTATGCTAATTAACGCAATTTAAGATATTATTACAATTCATGCAAATTAATGCAATTTAAGCAGATTACACACTTTAAGCACTTAATGCACGTTATACAATTTAAGCAATTACTGCAAATCTAAGCAATTTACGCAATTTATAACAACCGCATTATTGCGAAAATGCATTCACACTAGCATTATCGCAGGTAATGCGACTTTTCTAGTTTATTTATTTTTATTTATTTATGTATTTATTTTTTACTTTAAAGTTCTGGCTCCGAAGATTTGTGGGAAAGTTAAACTCTTCTTTGTTGTTTAAAGTTTTTTATCCCCCCAAAAATATAATCATTTAAATGTTAAATTGTTCCAAATTGATAACATGTTGACTTAAAACAAAGAAAACGTCGGTGTGCTTAAAAATAAAACAGTATTTAATTAAATAACATTGTTTTTGTTATCTCTGGTTTCAAATTCAAATGAACGCGCGAGCCCAGCTCTCAGGGCGTCATGACGTCACCGCGCCTTGAGCGTTGACCGCCGCGTCGTTCGCAGCGAAGAAGCGACACCGGAAAGCTAACGAGTAGCTGTAAACGAGCTGTCCCCGAGTGTCTACTGTTGTGCTTGTGACGTCCCCTCCTGGTAAATCCCAGCGAAGGAGCTCGGTAAGTGACCGCGGAGTGACTTACCGAACTTGGAGGATCGGTAGACCAGCCAGGCGCCGAACAAAAACCAAGCGTTGTCTGCAACGTTACGCGGCTAAAACTAGCGCCCCTTGGGCCTATCCAGCGCTGGCTCTGGAGCAGAACTTCTGCGGGAAAAGGGGAGACAAGGTGAGTTAAAGAAACTTTCTGAGTAGAATTTTAGCAGCTGTGAGACCCCCAGAACCCCCAGTTTGCAGGAGTCCCGCGCTCCCTCCGCCTCAGTGTGTTGGAGCTCCCTAAGCTAGCTGTCAGCTAGCTCTTAGCTAGCTACAGTTTCCCAAACACCTGAGCTGCAGCGGCGGTACCGCGGGAGAGGTTCACGGCAGCCTCCCCAGGAACCCATAGTTAAATTATGAGTGCGCTCCCAGGAGCGGGTTTAGAGTCTGTGTTGGAGCTGGGGTGAAAGCTAACATGCTAGCCGAAGTAGCGGGCGCACAGACATGACATCCGGCTACAAACGTAAACACAGCGGCGTGAGGAAAACACGCCCGGACCGGCGCCTCGCTGCTATCCAGCGTCTTCGCGGTCTTTGCTCGGGCTGCATGCGTCCATGTTTACAGGAAACTGGTACATGCAGACTAACGCCATAATATTTGCTTTTTAAAATTAAAATAAATAAATATATTTCTCTATACGTCACGTTTGAGGGTCCTGATGTTGTCATGTCATCTAAACACGCAGGAACTTGTTTAGAAAATGTTCGTTCTCCTTTTTGATTCAAACTTTCTATTAAAACTTGAGTTTGAAGTGGGAAAACAAACCCTAAGTAGTGGCTGAACAGAACATAACAGTTCTGAGATCTGAAGAAAACCAGATGTTCTGCTGGTTCTTCTCACCTGTTATAGGAGACTGAGCAGAAGATCTCGTCTGCTCCTCTGATCATGACCGTTGACATTGTTTGCTCCTGAGCTGGTGTTCCATTAGCCTAAATCCCGAAAGAGCCAGTGCCTGTAAACATGTTATTCTAGTGGTGTCAACACTATGGTTTTCTGATGAAATTTCCTGAATTAAGTTTCCTCTCCAGTCTGTCTGTGGAGTTGGATCTAGATTTAAAGACAAATTCTGGTGTAATTCTGTGTGTTTTGAACGTGTTCTTGTAGTATTTCTGTCATGATGGACGACATATAAAGAAAAATGAAACTAAAATTATATTTCTGCAGTTTGAAAACGGCGAGCCACAAGTTCTGCTCCATTCTGATGCATCCACTTGCAGACAAATAGATCCATAAACGTCTCAATTTTCCTCGTTTGAGCTGGTTTCTGGATCAAAGTGTACAGCTGGATAGCTCGGATATTTCTCCTCATTTTTGTTGCATTTCTTTAAATTTAGGTTGGGATTGGGAAGGGCTTTAAGCTAGTGGGAGAGATTGTGAACTGATGGAAAATGGGAAGTGGGGGCGGGCTTACTACTCGCCAACAATCTTGCCTACATCTCTGAGGTGAATTTCTACTACTACTCTGCATAAATATGTCCTAGAAAACAGCACAGTTTTATTGATTTAGGCTAAGAACGTCATCATAATTGATGGGAACGCTCTACGGTTTGAATAAGTTGTGTTGTTGTTACCCGTTGAGGATGCTGCTCAGATTGATGGAGTGTGGGATCAAATCAAAATCCAGGTAACTGCTGGAAATCTCTGGGTTAACTTTCAGAACATTCAGACTGGACCCGCTCAGCTGTGGGGCCAGGTCATTGATGGACCTGTGACGTTTGTGTGCTGACATTTGCTCCGGTTTTGGCAGGAATGAGTGATGACCTCGGTGGTGGTGTCAGATGGAGGGGGGAGCATCGTGGAGTATGTCACTGTGGTGGTGGACGGCCAGCAGGTAAGCCTCAGGAGCTGCAGCAACTTCACTCTGGGTTTTAATGCAGGGTGGGTGTCCTGCTGTGAGGGAAATTGTTGGCTGTGACGCAGCAACACATCCCATAACTGGTGACTAAACACAGAAATGGACTTTAATTTCCCCTTTGTGGGATCAATAAAGTTTTATTCTATTCTAAACACACGCACACAATATATGTGCAACTTCATGACATCTGTGTGCTGTGTCATATTAAGATGCATGTGTGATCAGAGTTGAACCTTGTAGTTCAGACTTTCTTTGGATCAGTGAGTGTGTGTTACAGGGTCATAGTTTTCAGGGGTGGGGGTTTTAGGTTAGCCCGACTGTTAAGGACTTCATTGAACACATGTTCAGAATCCTGTGCATAACACACATGCAGTAGATCTTAAAAGCTGTTCCATAGTTCTGTTGGGGGAGAAAGTCAAAGGTAAGGCTTTGTCACAGTTGTGGAATCTCAGTTCTGATCAGATCTGTCCCGCAGACTGAGCTGCTGGATCCAGACTGTGGGAATGACTGAGCCTGAGGCTCTTTGATTAAAAAAAAGTTAATTCTATTTCCCAATCAAAGACAAAACGGCAAATACTGAACCATTCATAAAAAATAAAAAAAAAATACAAATGAGGTAAAGGTGATACTTTCTGCCTCTGAGGCTGAAGGTCAGCATAAACTTCCACATTCATGAATGAAGAAACAGGAAGTGGTCTACTCTGGACATGTGGACAGAAATGAGCAACAATTCTGCTTGACTTTGGGTTTATGAAGACTCATTCAGATTTAAATTGTGTTTTTAATTGTTCTTGTGTAGGGCCTCCACAATTAGTCGATGAATCGAATATCAAAATTGTCAGACTAATTTAATAGTCGATTAGTTGTTATTTTATATTATATGAAGTCGGAGTGTAGTAAAGTGGAAAGTTATAATGACATTCTGCTAGCTTTTTGGACTATTTTGGAATTAAGGTTTTTTAGGATATTTTGAGTTTAGCTAATATTTCAGTTACATGCTAGCTGGTTTGGCTAATTTAGGAATTTTTCTGTTTTATTAGGCTAATTGGGCATTTAACTAATATGTTAGCTGGCTATAAGCTTTAGCGCTTTCAGCTATTAGCTTCAGAGATTTCAGCTATCAGCCTCACCATTTTAGCTATAAGTTTCCACATCTTCAGCTGTCAGCACTAGCATCATCAGCGGCCAAATTCAGCTTACAGCATTCACACTAGCATTATCGCAGGTTATGCTAAATATCTAGTTTTAAGTTAGTTTAAAGCTAATGTTGGTTAAGATGTGTGCTTTACATCCACTTTGCGCATGACCCGATTAGTCGACTATTAAAATACTCGTTTCTGGCAGCACTATTCTTGTAGCATTTTTCTAATGATGGAGGACATATAAATAGAAAATTTAGCTTACAATTGCATTTCTGAGTGTTTCTTTGTTCAAATTGTTGTGAATCAGGAGGAGATGAAAAATTCAGTTTAAAAAAAGGTTTCATTTCTTACTTAGAGGATACACTGGTTGGCTTCAAGATCCCACATGATCCGATGCATTCTTTTGCATGCACTTGCAGACAAATAGATCCATGAACATCTTTGTTTTCCTCATCTGAGCTAGAATCAGGCTTTGAACCATACAGCTGGATAGCTCCGATATTGCTAGTTATTTATGTTGCCATGCTAATGTTAGGTTTGGGTTGTGAGGGGCTGTAAGCTAGCAGGAGAGTATAAACAGAGGAACAGAGAGAGGAAAGGAACAACAGTCTCGCCTACAACTCTTTCTAATGAACTCCTGCTGCTCTGCAGAAACTATGTCCTGGAAAACAACACAAGTTTTTAGAGTCTTGCTAAAAACAACATAATTATAAATAAAAATAATAATAATTAAAAGACGGCTGTTAACGATTTTACAAAAGACCAGAAGATGATCAGAGTGGGTCTTTAGGTTGAAGCTGTGTGAAGCTGTAATTAAAAACCTGATGAACTTGTATCGTAACGATGCAGCTCTGACTCATCACAAATGCTGAAGTCTGATTGGTTGATCTGAGTCTATCTCCTTCATGAGACTTCAGATCAAATTTTCAGTGGAGAAACGCTGAGCTGCTGCTCTGCCATAAAGAGCTGAATTCTGGGTAAAGATTGTTCTAATCCTTCACTCTTCATCAGCAGCCCGCTGAGGATGACAAGCGGGAGGAGGTCGAACAGCAGGAGGTGGAGACGGTGATCGTGGAGGAGGAAGATGAGGCCGACGGGGTGGTGGTGCAGGAGGACAACTGCCCGGCGGTCATTGTGGAGGAGGTGCCCAGCGCTCAGGTGGAGGAGTGCTATTCCGCACAGGTGCTGGTGTGTGACGATGGGACATACCTGATGCAGGATGTAGCCGAGGAGCAGGAGGTGGTCACAGAGGTGGCTGAGACAGGTGAGTGCTTCACCTGTGTGTGGTCACCCCCATTTCTACAAATGTGTGATCTGACAGGCTGTCATCTGCTCCCCCCTCAGTGGAAATGTCAGGACACGACTTGGTGTGCTTTGACAAAACATTTGAGGCGGCTGAAGCTCTTCTGCACATGGAATCTCCAGGAGGACTTCACAATGAACGCAGCACAGGTGACATCTTCACACTAGTGCTGCCAGAAACTATTATTTTAAAAGTCGACTAATCATCGATTATTTTTCCTATTAGTTGACTAATCAGGCAAACTGGATGTAAAACACACATCTTAACCATCATTAGCTTTAAACTAACTAAAAACTAGATTTATAGCATTACCTGTGATAATGCTAGTGTGAATTTGAATTTGGCTGCTAATAATGCTAATGCTGATAGCTGAAGATGCTGAAATTGATGGCTAAAAATGCTGAAGTTGATGGCTGAAAAGGTGAAGTTGGTAGCCTGCTAAAAAAATAGTTAAATTCCAAATTAGCTTAAATAACTGAAAAAATCCTAAGTTGGCCAAAATAGCTAGCATGAAGCTGAAATATTAGCTAAACTCCAAATTAGCCTAAAAACTGAAAAAAAATCCCAATTTAGCCAGTATTGCTAGCATAAAGCTGAAATATTAGCTAAAATCAAAAATAGCCTTAAAAAAAATGAAAAAAAGTAAAAAATTATCCAAAACCGCTCACGTGTAGTTGAAATATTAGATAACTCCAAAAAATTCCTAATAACTTAATAATTAAAGCAAAATAGTCCAAAACGCTAGCAGAATATTGGAACTTTCAACTTTACTACACGACTCCATAAAATATAAAGTAACGACTAATTGACCATTAAGTTAGTTGTCCACTATTTTAATAGTTTATTAGTCGACTACCGTAATCGTGGCAGCCCTACTTCGCACACACAGGACACAAAACCTGAACCACAGAGTTCTTTCAGCTGGTCTTCACTGTCAGCTTTGGTCCTGCAGCAGACGACGTGATGATGGAGACTGTGGTGGAGGTGTCCACAGAGGTGGGGGCCATCGAGGAGGAGTCCTTCCCCATTCCTCCCGACTGTGAACCAGCGTCCAAGAAGAAGAGAGGAGGCAAGTCTCTGTCATTTCATGGATGCTCTGCGTCAGAGCGCCACCAGCAGCCTTTCTCTGCAACTGCAAATGACAAAAGAGTCTGAGACGACCTCAGCCTCCACAAAAACAGGAGACCTATTTGCTCCAGTTCTGATTTTTCTCATCCAATTCAGATTCTTTGGTCTTGCGGTTGTGAACTGCACCATGAGATGAAAAACAGACTTCATGTCAGTTTCCAAAGCTTTCATAGTGGCAGAATTGCTCATTTTTTTGGTGGGCAGAGTCCACTCCAGTCAATATGGCCGACCCACCTCAGGGTTCATTTCTGGCTCTCAGCGTGGCCAGAGAGTATGTGTGCCTTTAAAGCTTACGAAGACATGAAATCTGTGCAGAACATCAGGTTTCTATGGTAACAGACATGGGCGCCATCACTGAAGAGGGTTTCCTGTCAGAAGACCCTCGTCTCATGCGCGATTGTTTCTGTTAACTGCAGGGGGACGTAAACCAAAGACGCATCAGCCGGCGTCCAACGGCTCCTTTGACCTGGGGATCAAGAAAAGGCCGAGGGAGGGAAAAGGTCTGTGACCCCACCCCGTATGAGCTGTTCATGAGGCTGGAGCATTTATGTTGATACGAACACATGGATCCTCCTCACCCATGAGCCTCATTTTATTAATCCAAACTGCTATCAGTGACATCTAATGGTGAAAACGGCAGAATGGAGCACCTGGTTTCCTCAAATGTTGTTACTCTGCAGTCCTGCTTTAGTCCTGGGATCTTTCCTGCAGCATTCAAAGCCCCACAGAGGCTCCTGTTCGCTCAGCTCTGTTCTGGTTTCTCCAGGAAACACCACGTACCTGTGGAGGTTCCTGCTGGAGCTGCTGCAGGACAAGAACACCTGCCCTCGCTACATCAAGTGGATGCAGAGGGACAAGGGCATCTTCAAGCTGGTGGACTCTAAGGCCGTGTCCAGACTGTGGGGGAAGCACAAAAACAAGCCGGATATGAACTACGAGACCATGGGTCGAGCCCTGAGGTCAGCTGTTCTGCACCCCTCTGCTCCCCCTGTGTGTCTGGGGTCTGACATTTCCCTCTGTGTGCTCAGGTATTACTACCAGCGCGGTATCCTGGCTAAGGTGGAAGGTCAGCGGCTGGCCTACCAGTTCAAGGAGATGCCCAAGAACCTCATAGTGATCGAGGACGAGGAGGAAGGTGAGGAGGCGGAGGATGGTGTGGTGTCGGGCCAGCACCCGGCTCACCAGCAGGGCCCTGCCAGCCTGAGCGTCAGTTCCCCCTCAACCAGTCAGCCCCAGCAGACCTTCGTCACCGTCATCCCCAGCAATGCCGCCAGCAGGTTTGCCTCTTTTTCTGATTGACCCACTGCAGGATAGTGCTGCCATAAACGATTGTTTTAATAGTCGACTGATCAGCGATTGTTTTTTCCGATTAGTCGACTTATTGGGTCATGCACAAACTGGATGTACAGCACAGATCTTAACCATCATTAGCGTTAAACTAACTAAAAACTAGATAGATAGCAATATCTGTAATGATGCTAGTGTGAATGCTGTAAGCTGAATTTTGCTGCTGATGATGCTAGTTCTGATAGCTGAAAACGCTGAAGCTGATAGCTAGCTAAAATATTAGCTAAACTCCAAAATAGCCAAAAAAACTGGAAAAATCCTAAATTAGTCAAAACAGCTAGCATGTAGCTGAAATATTAGCTAAACTCCAAAATAGCCTAAAAAACCTTCAGAAATACCAAAATAGTTCAAAAAGCTAGTAGAATATCATTATAACTTTCAACGTTACTACATACTCCATATAATATAAAGTAACGACTAATCCACTATTAAACTAGTCGATGACTATTTTAACTGTGGATTAGTTGACTAATCGTGGCAGCCCTACTGCAGGAGCGATTGAAAGTAGCAGGATTTAAAATTTTGGGATGTGAGTTGGTTCTGGTCTCAGTGCATCCTCTCTCTGTTCTGCAGGCCCATCAGAGCCATGCCGGTGATGATGACCAACTCTTTGGGTCAGGTGACGTTAAACTCCTCCTCCGTCCTCACCACTGCCACAGGCGTCCCAGTGACGTTGGCTAACACCTCCGCCAGCGCCGCCCCCAAGCTGGTCATCCAGGCGCTGCCCACCATGCTGCCCACCGGATCCAAAACAGGCGAGAAGATAACCATCATCACCATCCCGGCCAACCAGCTGACCACGCTCATGCAGTCCGGCGCCCCTGGTCAGGTCACGCAGCTCATCCAGGCCAAGCCAGTGACCACACACCTGGCACGGGCCGGCCTCAAACAGGCCACCGCCCCGAGCGTCCAGCTGGCGGCGGGCCGGTCAGCCCCGCAGCTCATATTGGCCAAACCGCCAGCCGTTGCCCAGGCACTGCCACAACTCTCAGTG
>NC_050521.1:1337503-1362387 GCF_002922805.2 Oryzias melastigma | reverse complement strand
CCACCAGCAGCATCAGTGGCAGCTTCTTTGTCCTGAGAGGGGTGGGGCCTCTGAGGAGTGGGGCCCCCGAGGGGTGGGGCCTCTGCGTGGTGGGACACAGCGACAGACCGTGGACACTTTTAAAAGGTGCAGTCACGCCTCCCACCTGTGGGCAGGACTCCTTTCCGATTGGTTCGGATGGAGTCTGGTCTCCACGGAGATGCTCCCCCACCGAAAGGGACGTGCACGCCTGCGCACACAGACGGGTCAGAGCAGCCTCAGACTGTAAAGTTTTTTTTTTTTTTAATCACAGCCGATGTAAACAGACTTTGGTGTAAAAAAAAAAAAAAAAAACAGTTTTTGATACTTACCCCCCCACCAGAGATGGCTCTGAGAAACCAGAACACTATGCAAAGCCCCGCCCCCTGCTTCAACAAGCCAGCAGAGTCTGGGAAGGTTGCTTCTGACAGATGTGTGCAAATCCGCCCCCTGCTGGTCAAGAGAGACACTGCAGGCGTCCTCAGCACCGTCCTCTCCAAGTACTTCTGTTTTTTACTGATCCTTAAAGGGAGTGAAGGATGTCCATCCGCGTCAGAACTGTTTGAAGTATAATATACTATTTTCTTGTACTATCATTGTAATGAAGTAGATTTTACTTAAATGTGTATTATAAAAAAGAAATGTGGAACCAAATGTTCTGATTTGCATTTATTGAAAAGATAATCAGATAAAATTCCTCTTTTGAAATTGGTTCTTTTGGTATCAGAGCAGATTTCTATAAACCCGTCCAGTGTCTAAATTATTAAAAAAATATTTAAATCTGCAGTGTAGATGGATGCTGCACTTCTTTTTCCACTCAGATACGCTTCGTTTAGGTTTTGAAGGTATGAAAGTTACAGCAGACAGACCTCCACCTACATTAGGCTGTTTTGCAGTTCAATAGTTAAGGTTCGTGCTAGCCATTTTGGCGAATTGAGGATTTTTTGGAGTTGAGCTAATATTTCAGCCACATGCTAGCTATTTTGGCTAATTTAGGCTTTTTTTTTGTTTTTGTATTCCTAAGCTGGGCTGTATTCCAGCCCTGGTATCAGAACTGACAGCTGTGCCCCTCTTGTAGCTTTAAATAAAGATCCAGAGAGCACAAAACTGTTCAGAAAAGACAGATCAGTTTGTTAAAATCAAACTTTATTGAAAAAAAAAAAATCAAAGGCATCAACTGAAAACCGGAACTGTGGGGAGACGTTTAGCTGAACTCTACCAGCTCAGCTGCTGCCAGAATCAGAACCAGCAGGAGGCTGGACACGGGGTCGTCCTACAAGGTCCGGTTCATAGGAGGATAAGGTCCGAGTGAGAGTTCTGGGTCCAGAACTTCATAAAAGTTCGCACTCCTGCTCTGATTGGCTACAGCAGCCTGTGAGGCTCCTCCCTGAAGCTGATGTCACACAGCAGGGACAGATGGTCAGAGGGGTAGTGGTAGGAGGGTAGGCGGTCCGGACCTATCTGCTCCTCACTGGGGATGTCCAGCAGGCTCTCCACGCTCAAAGCGGCGGGCGTGTACCAGATGTAGTCCAGCGTGCTGCGGCTCTCCCCAGAGGGGCGGATCTTCCAGGTGGTGTAGGGCGGCTCCGCGTGTCCGTCCGAGCTCAGCAGGGTGTACGCCGAAGTGAGGCCCAGCGGGGAGCAGCTGAAGCGCTTGTAGACGTCCTCAGAGGGCTCTGCGTTGAAATCTCCGCATACGACTAAGGGGGTGGTGCTGGATGGCGCCCGGTTGCGGCCACGGGAAGTAATGCTGCACAGGCTCTGCAGCAGGTCTGCGCCCTGAGCGCTCCGTAGTCTCTCCCAGCCGCTGCGTGCCTTCAGGTGGGTGACGGCCACACACAGCCTGCGGCCCGTCACCCGGCAGCAGAGCGTCTGCACGATGGCCACTTGATTGGTGGGCAGCATCATGGCCGACAGCCGCAGGTGAGCCGTGGCTTTTGGCATGAAGCGCGAGCGGCGGTAGAACAGAGCACAGCCATCGGGGCCATTGTTCCGCTCTACGTCCAGACAGGGGGACCAGGGTTTGGGCAGGAAGCTGCCCTGGTAGCCCAGCCGGGCCAGGATGGGCTGGAAGGTGTCGTAGTAGTGGTCCACCTCCTGCAGACAAAGAACGTCGGGTCTGTGGGTCAGGATCTCCTCCAGGATCAGGTACTTCCTCTCGTTCCAGTTCAGAGCATCCAGAGGACAGCGGATGAAGCCGTCTTTTCCCTCCCCAAGAGCTGAAACACAAACAAGCCTTCAGTCCATCGGAGCCGAACTCACAGAACAGAACTGGATCCAGAGCGAAACCATACTGCTCTGACCCAAACCAAACCTGAGGTCAACACAAGCAGAAACTAGAAAAGGTGCATTAATTGTGATGATGCTAGTGTGAATGCTTTTCTCTGAAAGTAGTCACTGAAGATGCTGAAACTTTTTGCTGAGAATTGTGAAGCAGTTTACTTTAATTGCTGCAGGGATTTCCTGAAAATGCAACAGCTATTTGAAAAATTTCAAATTTGCTAAAAGACTGGAAATGTGGTTAAACTATGAAAGCAAGGTGAAGATGACTGAAATTTCTGAAAATGTGGTAGTAAAATTGCTTAAAAATCCCTAATAGATTCCAACAAAAATATTTCGTGCATTGCTTAAATATGAGCTAAACTCCAAGTTAGCCCAAAAAACCCTGGGTAGATACCAAATTAGCCAAAAATGCTAGCTAGTTGCTCAAGTAGTAGCTAAACTCCAAAATAGCCGAAAATTTATCAGTAAAAAAATTAGTCAAAAACATTAGCATGTTCCTAAAATATTAGCTAACTTTAAATTAGCCTAAAAACCCTAAGTAGATGTCAAATTAGCCAAAAATGTTAGCATGTTGCTAAAATATTTGGTTCACTCAATTTTTTATTAAATGACTATAAAAGTTGAAAACATTCCCATGAATATATTTAAAGGCTTGCTGCTAATCTGCTTTAAATGTTGAAATTTGAAGACTTTCTCATTAAATTCCTATAGGGCATATTTTGCTCAATATGTCAAAAGTTTATGAATACCAAAAGTACAAGCAGTGATGTCCTGAACGAGATGAACGTTTTGATACCAAGATTGCTGAATTTGCTGAAAGTGTGACTGAGTTTTTACATCCCAAAAACCGCACGGAAAGGAGCAGGAGAATCAGTATGAATGCAGACTCTACCTTGAGCGAGAATGTTCCACTGCATGATCCGTATGGGGGGGTTGTATTTGTGGCTGCAGGGAGCCATGCAGGTGGAACGGACCAAATCCCTGTGAGGTCGGGCGGGACGCTGCTGCAGGACCTCCTCGCACTCTTTCCGTAGCTGGTCCGGGTCCAGATCCAGGTCTGGGTTTTCCTCCAAATATGGTTCTGGTTGAGGCAAGGACTGAGCCAGCGTACCGAACAGCCTGCTGCTGCCGCTGCCCCCCATCAGAGAAAGTGCTGCAGAGGAAACGGAACGTTTAGTGACAGGTACATCAAAGGTGTTTTTGGTTTTTCAAATGTCATGTAGACAAGATAATCTGATGTCTTTAATCCAATGATTATTTGGGAGTGAGATGTTGGATTAATGCATAGATTTCTTCACAAAAAAACACAATACTTTCCTGCAATTATCCACCTTTATTTAACATTTGGAGTATGTATCAACAGAACGTAGGAGATGGAAGTCATGTTACACCTTAATGTTAGCCTTGCCTATTCGAGGCATCCCTCTTTTCTTCCTTACAGAGTACAAACGAGTACAGCAGCAAGGTGCGTTTTTCCCCAAAAGTATTTGCTCCAGCATTAACAGATCTAACACTACTCTGTGGCTTCAGTGATTTAGAGAGTGATAGGAGGTGGTTTTTGAAAGGGACAGGAAGCCTAGAATCATGTCATAGATTGTCATAATAATTTAATCAACTAATTTCAAAGTTTTCTGGCATGTAAACATGTTTATTTACATGCCATACTGATGGTGACCTGACTCTTTCTGTCTTTAAGTCACTTTTATATGGTAAAGTCACAAAAATCAGCCACGGTGTACCACAGGGCTCTGTGCCAGTTCTCATCCTGTTTAGTTTAAACATTCTTCCATTAGTTAATGTCATCAGGCAGCACATCAAACATTAGTGGTTATGTTGATGATGCACCACTATACTCCTCAAAAAAACTAGTGGATGTTTCCCAGTTTACAAGACTTCAGACTATCTTACAGATTTAAAGACTTTGAGGATTTATAATTTTTCTAAACTCAGATTAAACAGATTTGTAAAACCTGAGCTCAGCATGGATTCTCTCTGAACAATAAGCAAACACACACTTCCCTCATAACCAGCAGAAACAGAACGTTTAGATCCTTTAAATTTGCTGATTCAGTATGGGGTAAGATAGCTGTCAAAAAGAAACGTATTTATAAATCATTTTTTGTATTCACAAAAAGAAATTCGTATTCATAAATACAAAGTTGTACAAAAATTTATATTTTGTGCCAAACTTACATAAAAAATAGGAATACAACATTTATTTTTACGTTTAACATGTCTCTTTTGAATACGAATTTTCCTCGTTTTGAATACGACTTCTCTCTGTCTGACGTAGTTTTGACAGTTAGGTAACAGGAGAAATCCGTATCCAAGACAGAGAGAAGTCGTATTCAAAAGAGACATGTTAAACGTAAAAATAAATGTTGTATTCCTATTTTTATGTAAGTTTGGCACAAAATATAAATTTTTGCACAACTTTGTATTTATGAATACGTTTCTTTTTGACAGCTATCTTACCCCATAATTCAGCAGTTTTTCTGGAGAAGGCAGCATTTAAAAGAACTGAAGTGACAAAGTGTAAATGTGTCCTGGATCTGTTTAAAATATTCTGCCTCAAATATAAAAGCTTTTGTAAATAAAACAAGTGGAAGCTGCTGAAGTCGGTCTTCAATTTGAGTTCGTACAGAAACAGACGAGCTAATTAGGATGGAAGAATTATTCCAGATGTAGAAGCTCCAGCTGATCACCAGAGTCCAGCTCCTTTAGAGCAGGGGTCCCAAAACTACGGGCCGTGGCCCACCTCCACATTTGACCCGGGCCCCTGAATGATAACAGAGATGCACGATTGTTTTTTTTTTTTCCCCCAGCCTGGCCATCGGCCGCATCAAACGTTTATTCTACCCTGCTGCTTAATTTTGGCTAAAAACTAGGGGTGTAAGGAAAAAAAATGATTCAATGATATATCACGATATTTTGTTTGGCAATGCTTGTATCAATTTAAAAATGCAAAAAAGACTATATTTAATTATTATTTAAGAGAACCAGCTTGTGTTAAAAGTTCAGTCAGCCTCGCGGGTTTTGTTGTTTGTGTTTACTTGGTATGGGTATCAAAAAGAGAAAAATAGTTTGTGTAGAAACTTGGGAAATATCGTAATATGTATCGTATCGTGGGACACATATGTATCGTATCGCCAGACTCTTGCCAATGCACATCCCTACTAAAATGGCATAGTCATATTTAAAATAAAAACACCTAATAGATCAAATTCTGATCCGAATGGGTAATTTCTCTAGTACCTTTACCAACAAATAAAGAATCTCTAGAAACAAAAAGTATAACTTCGACAAATCAGGTAGCATGTTGCTAAAATATTAGCTAAACTCCAAATTTGTCTGAAGAACTTAAAAAAAGTCTAATTTTGACAAAACAGCGAGCAGGTTTCTAAAGTATTATCTAAACTTAAAATGTGCATAAAAAAACTTTTTTAAAAAAAGTCTAATTTTGACAAAACGGCTAGCATGTTTTTATTTTCCTCAGTCTGGCCATGCAATCAAAACCCGCATCAAACGTTTATTCCACACTTCTGCAAGTATTTTTTATTTTCTTCATTAAAACGGGTTATTATTAATTTTCTGACTTTTTTCTGTGAATATCCCAGAAAGAGTTATTATTAATTGCCTGTGTGGCTTTCTGGAAAACTTTATCCGTTTACGTAAAGACACACCCTGTGATTTTTACACCTCCTCTCTTAGCCTACAAACAGACCCCGGGTCCCCGTCAGAGAAGAAAACAGTTATGTGGCCCTCACCAGGGAAAAGTTGTGGACCCCTGCTGTAGAGGACCAGACCTGATGAAGATCACAACCGACTCCAACTTACATCAAATGGAGTGAAGTTTATTACGTCCAAAGTCTCCGTGTCATCCCTCAGTCCTCGCCCTGTGATGAGCTGGTAGCCTGGATCTGTACAGGATGCCTCAGTGACGAGGAGGAGGAGGAGGAGGAGGAGTGGTCAGGAACGCTCCTCCTCCTCCAACACAGTACTGAGCTGTCCTGCAGTCTCTGTCACCTTAAACGCCTCTCAACAATGAGAGTCTGTGACAACAGCAGACGTTTCTGCAAAGCTTCACACCTGCTGGTCCTATAACCCCTTCATCCTCATGGTGGGTGGGGGGGTCACGCAGGAGAATCTGTTGGTACTTTTGGGCCGTGGTTCCGCTTCAACTCATCACATTCCTGCGTGCACCACTTAACCCGGTTAGCAGAGAACGCGCATTCAGCTGCATTAAAAAATGCACGAGGGACTGTCCTATCATGTGACACTAAACTGCAGGAGGGGGGGTTAAAAGTGCTGACTTCAGCACAAAGCACAGACAAAGCCAGCACAGAGAGCTGCCCACTGCTGGACACACTGACCAGAATATGCTCCGCCCACCTCAACAACTTTTTCTTTTTTTTTTTTTGCAAAAACAGAACTCTGATGGGACCTACCCACCTGTCAATCAAGTAATGTGCCTTCATTTTTGCTTTTTGCAAGATTAAGCTGAATTAAATTGTGTAAAATGTGTTTTTTTCTTACAGACGATTCAATCAGGAGTCGTTTTCTTTCTAAAAACAGCCTCCAGTGGTCTTTGGGGCAACGGCAGCTATTTTATGAACTGGAAGGTGGGGGCTTGGTCACACCTTAAGTTGAAGATGATTTATGAAATGTCAGCTTTTTCAAAAACATTAAAACAAATTTAGTTCTGGGCGGTGCGGCTAAACGGATGTTGTAACACTCGTGTCAAAGTCAAGTAATTCTATCTGGCCCTCCAGATCATTATCGTTTATTTCTAACTTGTATAATTTTGACAAAATGTATATTTATGGAGAGTAAAATACTGAAAGTTATTTAAGGTTTAAGTTGATTTATTCTGGAATAATATTTCTGCCTTTTTATTATATTAAACGGTTTTAAAGTTTTAAAAATTGACATTCTGCTAGATTTTTGGGCTACTTTGGCATTTAGCGAATATTTTGGCTGGCTATCAGCTTCAGCGTTTTCAGCTATCCTCACTAGCATCTTCAGCGGCCAAATTCAGCCTACGGCATTCACACTAGCATCACCGCAGAAAATGCTATATATCTAGTTCATTATTAGAATAAAAAGTTACAGTTTTAAAGTTTAGTTCTAGAATGTTCATTAAATGTTTATCCTGTTCGGCCTGCAGCCTAAGGTGTGTTCTTTATTTTGGCTCCTTGTGTGATTGAGTTTGTCACCCCTGGTTTAACAGAACCAGAACTACCTCAGTTGATTTGATTAATGTGAGAAGAGCAAATATTTTATCTTCAGTTTACTTTTTAACCAATAAAGTACCCGTACGTACACTAACATGACCTTCAGACTAGCATCATTACAGTACAGAGTTCCCTTGCTATATTTACAGATCACCTTTTGTGGTTGTTGCTGTTTTGAAATGTGTAACAGTGTAATTTGTGTGTTTTTTTTAAACGGTGCAAAGTTCTGTGTCCTGATTGGCTGTAGACCACTATCAATTAATCTCCTGTTCTCACCTCGTTTGTCACATTTCCATACATTTTCATCGTGATCAGATCTTTCTATAATACAGGACGTACTTTTCTAAAGAGGTTTGAACTTTGAGAGTTTTAACATGAAAGAATAGTTCTAAAATGTTCATGTCTGCTTGAATAAAACAGCATACTGAGGAGTTTTACAGCTTTAATTACATCTGTAATCGTTATTTTTTGAAAGAAACTCCTGCGGTAAATGAGGGTCAACACCGTCAAAGCAGTGGACTCACAGCACCTCCTAAGACCAGAGAGACGACTGACACTCTTGAGTTTAAAGATTTTTTTTTTTGTTTGAGGATTTTTCAAATTAATTTTTTCAGAAAAACAAAAACCGATACAATATAAAATGACTGCTCCCCGTGGTGTTGCAGGAAAGGAGTCAGGATATCTTTGACCTTTGACTCTAAAGCAGGCTCGGTGTTTCGGTGACACAGACAGCGCAGTTACATAAGCCGCTGCAGCCAGCTGAACCTCTCAGCTGTTAAAGCCGCAGCATCCCAACATACGAGTCAGCACAACTGATCCTGTCTGTGGGAACAGCCCAGACTCAGATCTGGACCCTGTTCAGTTTCTCTGATCATCTTCTGATCTATTGTAAAAGTGTTCAGTGCTTTTTTTATTATTATGATGATGCTATTTTGAGTCAAAACAGAAAAACAGTTTTTTTGTTTAAGACAGTTTCTGAAGAGCAGCAGGAGTTCCTTAGAAGTTCATCTCTGAGTTGGGGTGCAACAAAAATGGTAATATCAAAGTTATCCAGTCATACAACTTTGATCCAGATTCCAGCTCAGAAGAGGAAAACAACGTTAATGGATCCATTTGTCTGCAAGTGGAAGCATCAGAATAGAGCAGAGCAGAAAAACTGTACCTTGCTGCTGGAGCACCTATGTCACTGCTACAAGCTTTTGTCAAGTTATATTTATCAAATGCTCCTGATTCACAATTATTTGAATGGAAAAATACTCAAGAATACAATTTTAATCTTAATTTTCTTTATACATGCCCTCCATTATATGATAAATGGCACAAGAACACGTTAAAAACATAAAAAAATACTTTTTTGTTGGTATTTAGGTACATTTTATGCAACCATTTTCAAAACACACACACACAAAAAACTAAGACTATAACTTTAACTAAAAGATTTTAAAGAAAATATTAATAATCAGATTTAGGATGAACCCTGTGACCCCTCCCTTTGTAGCCTACCTGTGAACCAGGTCAGCTGCTTAAGGTTTGATAAAGAAAGTTCTATTTTTAACTAGATTTAAAATAGATTTCACTTTTTCTATTGACAAAGTTATGTAGGATTAAAGTTATTTAAACATTAAATTTATTTTTTTCTTATCTTGTTTGTTTTTCCATCATTAGCCTGACTGTTGACGTCATCTTTTGTGTCAAAGATTAAATTTTATTAAGAGGAACAAAAAAACTTCTCAATTATTAAACAAGAAAAAAGACGAACTTTCTGAACCGAGTGACTCATTCAATCATTTTCACCTGTTTTCAGTACACTGTGCACTGTCACGCGCCGTACCTGTTGCCGAGCCGCTTCCGGCTGGTCCATTCATCGGCTGGCTCCCCGCTCCGTTTCCCCCCACGACGGAGTGGCAGCTCCGAGCCCCCGCCGCGCGGCGCGGAGCCCCCAGCGAGGTCGCACACACCTGTCCGAGAAGAGCCGAACAGCGCCGGGCCGGGTTCATGGTTCACACGGTTCGGGTCCGCTTAGAAGCTTTTGTCTTCAGAGCTGGAACCGGAGCTTCGGCTCGTAGAAGACACGAGACACGGTCCAAAAGCCGGTATGTTACGTCAGCCCCTAGTGGAGTTACAAAACACCGGCCCGGGGCGGAGCTCACTGTGGACCGGTCCGCAAAAGGTCGTGGAGCGTCGGAGAACCAGATTCCGAACACGGAATACAGTAATGAGCCTGACCCAAACCGAACCAAAGCCTTTTCTGTTTTTTTAGGGGTAGAACAAATGTCCAAACACTCGAGTCACGCAGACGGACACCCCTCCATGAACTGACGAGTGGAACACGCCGCTCGGAAACTTAAAACAGAAAGGCGGAAACCAGTGGAAACGGGGCGTTACCTTCTCCACTTTTAAACCAATCAGTGTTTAGTGCGACTTTACGACTGTAGTGACGTCAACCACACGCTGTCAGCTCGTTCTTGTGTAATTTTCCTCTGAGCAGAGAAGCCTTCTGAATCACTGTTCCGTTTCTAAACCATCTACAAGCATAATTTATCAGAGCTGCTCTTAATCCTCATGTTTACTTAAGAACTAACATTCCTTTTCATCCCTGAAGGACTTTATTCTTAATGTCAGTCAAAGTGTGTCAGAACTCCCTTAGATGCTGTGGATGTGGGCGGAGCCAATCCAAATGTCCCACTTCAGGCTTCAGAATCCTGACTGATCCGTTTATCTGTCAATGTCCGGAACTCACTGATGAAAACGCTCAGAGAAAACAATCACAAACGTCTCTTAGTTTCTCCAAAGTACCAAGTCTCATATTTTTATTTGGGTTAAAGATAAATCATAACTTAGTTTGACGTTTGACAAGACTGAATCAAAAACAAGAAATAATATAAACACAAAATAAATAGCCAAAGAAGCTCAAAGGAAAGTGGAAACAAATCCATAGTGTTCAAAAATAAATACACAAATAAAACAGAAAATGGTTTTAAAAATGCTTGGAAATTAAATAAGATAAGTAAATAGTTTCAATGAAGATTAGTGTAATGTTTTTGTCTTAAACAAATATTATCCTATTTATTAAAATTCCAAGAAGAATAAAGACGATAAAAATATATAATTATATCTCTAAATGTTACATTAAACCAAACAAGACAACGAAAACATAAAAAGCTGAAAATAAACCCAAAAAGATTATAAATGTATGGTGGTCCTGCTGTGCAAATCACTCAACACAAAAACACAATAAAGATCAAAGTGACAATTTAACAGGCAAACCAAATAATAAAAATTAAAAATGCATTTTAGAAACCAAAACAAAATTCCAATAAAACAAAACACAATAAAAAAAATAAAGAAGCAAAATAAAAAGGAAACATTTAAAAAACAAACTAATTTCAAACCCCCTCAATAAAGGCCAGAGTGGACATAAATGTATTACTAGAAAATACATTTATGTCCAAAAACTTTTGTTTTTAATGTTTTGGTTTTATGATTTTTTTTTCTAAAATGTGATGGGGTTTTTTATATGTATATATATATATATATATATATTTTTTTTATTATTTCGTAGTGGTTTGTTGATGTGATTTGCACTTAAGGGCCACTGTACCTTGAAAATGACAAACCTTCAAAAAATATTAAAGTTGTGCAAAAAATAAAGATTCTGTCAAGGAGTTGTTATATTCTCTGAATGACTACTAAAAGGTTCTGTCTGCAGACCAAAAGCTCTTCATCATCATCTGTCGTCATCTGAACTTGAAGAGAAACAGACGACATGAATGAATAAATGAAGGATATTTAGTGCAGAAGAAATGCTGGACCACTGAGGCTCCTGTCATGGTCTGGATGGAAGTAGTCACATCATCATCTCATCACATATGTCCAAACTCTTCCTCCTCCTAAACCAGGAGTGTCAAACTCAATCGCACAAGGGGCCAAAATCCAAAACACACTTTAGGTCGCCGACCGAACACGATAAACATTTATCGAACACTCTAAAACTTTATTTTTAAAACTTTAAAACTGTAACTTTTTAACATAATTATGAACTAGATATAAAGCATTACCTGTGATAATGTTAGTATGAATGCTGTAAGCTGAATTTGGCCGCTGAAGATGGTAGTGTTGATAGCTGAAGATGCTGAAATTGATACTTAAAAACACTGAAGCTAATAGCTGAAAATGCTGAAGTTGATAGTTTAAATCAATGAAGCTAACAGCTGAAAACGCTGCAGCTGATAGCCAGCTGAAATATTAGCTAAATGCCAAATTAGCCTAAAAACAAACAAACAACAAAAGAAAAAACTTAGGTTAGCCAGGACAGCATGTAGCTGAAATAATAGCTAAACTTTAAAACAGCCTAAAATACAGAAAACAAGTTAATTAGCCATCACAGGTAGCATGCAAGTGTTAGCCTCACTGCAAAACAACCTTAAGAAAAACTTTAAAGCAAAAGCTTACCCAAAACAGCTAGAATGAACCTGAAATGTTAGCTAACCTCCAAAACAGCCTAAAAAAACATCCAAAAAGCAAAAATGAGCTAAAACAGCTAACACGTAGCTGAAATTTTAGCTAATTTTAAAACTTTAAAACTGTAATTTTTTAACATAATTATGAATAATAAAAAGGCAGGAATATTATTCCAGAATAAATCAATTTAAACCCAATAACATTCAATATTTTACTCTGCAAAAAATATATTTTGTCAAAAATAAGTGCAAGATAACAGGCCATTAATAAGAATTAAATAAAATTACCTGGAGGGCCGGATTTGGCCCCTTTGACACATGTCTTAACCCCTCTGCTCTGAAGGAAGAGAGAAGATGAAACTTTCTCCATCCCTCAGATCTCAAGTCCATTTTTTTTTTATGAGAAACACTCGGTGGCTTCATGCGCTCAAAGTTGCCACTCATTGGCTACCTTCATCAACGTACACACTCTTTCCCAACATTTATCTGTATTTGATTAATTTTCCGTTCCTGCACATGCTCAGTGTGACCTTTTAGTGCAGGTCCCTGCATAACTAAGCAGAAGCAGGTGAAAGGTCGTCCCTATGCTCCTCCCACTGCTGTGTTCCCAAAAACACGGGAAACGTCAGTCCCGAACAAAACCGCGTCAGAGTCTGTCGTTTGTTTGATGCTTCACTTCTGCAAAAGTCCACGAAACACAGAAAACAAGCAAAATGTCTGCAGCTTTTTGCTCCATGTGTTTTCTGACTTCGTGATCTTTGACCTTTGTGTGTTTCAGCAACACAAAAACTGATGTCTGTGGAGAGAACACAACAAAAACACAAAAATATTTGTTCTTTTCTGTCACCATTTGCACTTTTCTATGGTAATCTACACAAAGTCATGTGACTGACATGATCTAAACTCAAATGGCAGGAAAAGACAAAGTAAACATGAATGAGTAAAAATGTGCGTATAAATAAGAGTTATAGAGAGACATTCAACAAAACATTAAAAGAAAAAAGATAAAAAACCCCAAATGTGCTCTTAGTCGAGCTGTTAAATTAATCTTGTTTTTAAAAAGTTATTTCAAATGACACATTTTTAGACGTTTATGTTGATCAAACAATAACAACCGTCAACTGCTGTACAGACAGAAAACGTCCTCTATATAGAATTGATTTAGATTCTTAAGTATAAAAGGATCAAAAATACCTCCACCTAATCAACATTATAAACAATGAGCAAAGGAATAGTGAGTCTGTTCACATGTCTGTTTGAAAACGTGATATCAAACACATGAAACACTCTGACTTAATCCAAATAGAAACCTAAAAATAAGAATTTATAGTTCATAGAATTTAAAAAACTGCTAAAAATATGTGATCACTATTTGAATAATCTGTTCTTCTCTTGCTCCTGTTTTCAGATTAGTTCACTACTGTCACAAGAACTTCATGAAAAAGGTGTTTCATACACTATATTGATGAATATTACACAAGAATGACCTAAAAAAATCAGATATTTAAGAAAACCCAATAAACTCTGGGAAGTTTTGGTAATTTGTAAAAAAAAAAAAAAGCATTTATTTAATATGGCTTCATGACTTCAGCACTAGAAACTTAGACAGTTTCCATAAGATATTCTGCAAATTCCATCTACAGTATTACATAGTCCACATTACATGCTACTATTATAGTAATCCCTTACTTTAAAATACTACAGTCACTGGAATGTAATGTGTTATGTGACTGGTGTATCATTTAAACTTAATTTAATTTAACTATAATATCTGTAAATGTTAAGAAAAACAATCTTAACCTACAGATGTGCAGCCGAGAATTTTCCTTTTCAATGAGGGGCTAAATGGAGAATATCGACTGCTAACAAAATACTCTCACTGAACACTTTATTAGCTACACATGCCCAATATTGCAAATTTCTAATCAGCAAATCACACGGTAGCAACTCAATGCTTTTATGCATGTAGTCATGGTGAAGATGATCTGCTGCAGTTCAAACTGAGCATCAGAATGAGGAAGAAAGATGATTTAAGTGACTTTGAACGTGGTAAGACTGTTGGGGCCAGATGGGTTGGTTTGAAGACTGCCTGCTGGGAGAGGTGCTCCACCTAAACTAAACCACTAGATGACACTAAACCTCCATGATGAAGCTGCAGGAGTCCTGAACTGAGGACCAAAAAACTCAGCTTTCACAAGATGACGACTGTGATCGGGTTAATCTTAAGATGCAGGAGTTTATTTAACCATCAACTAGAATGGATTAGCTCAAACATTGGAAAATGCTTTCTTTTGATAAATGCTAAAATATCAAAAAAAAAACAAACCAAACCAAAAAATAAAATAAAATAAAAAAACAGAAATTATGCCAAAAAAACTAATCTAATACTGCTTCTAAAAGATGACAAATTAAATGTTGGAGGCTTAATTCATGAAATAAAGTTTAGAATTGTTGTAAAGTCTGAACAATGCTCCAATAACTGCTAAAATAGCTGAAAAAGGTAAATAGTTTGATAGTAAAGAGTGTAAAGCAGCTATGAAGGCCAGAATTGATCTGCTGTCAAGCAGAAATCTGTATTCCAGTGTCTGTGATCAGGTCTAAGTTCTCAAACCTTTCTTGTAAAAAAAAAAAAAAAAGACTTTTAAAGTAAGATATAATGTAAAATCTAATTGAAACCTGAACTGTCTGCTTAAATATCTGCTGAATCTAAATTAAATAAATACAAATAAAAGTATAAAATGCACTTTGGAACTTTGGAGCTGAAAGTTTCCGGAAGTTCTCAGCTTTCAGAAAGCACCATGTTTTTCGGTTAGTTTTATTTATTTAGCACCTTTCTCAGACAGACGTCACAAGATGTTTCACAAGTTAAAAGACAAAACACTAGGTAAAAAACATAAAGGATAAAAACTTTAGAGGTTAAAAACATAAAAAACAAAAACCTCACAAGCTAAAAGACAAATATTTCAAAAACCACAGAAGGGAGGAAAATGTTTCTCTCAGTCATTTTTTCAATAAGAATTGAATCAATGTGCAGTAAATAAAACAGTAACTTGAAAGAATGTTTTGATTTTATACAAATCTTAGAACCAGAGTCTTCCTCAGAAATGAAAATGTTATCATCTCAACTCAGCATCATCTTCCTAGCTTCTACGGAACGTCTCAACAAGTTTTTGGAGCTCATATTGTGTTTTATTTTCCCAGCATCCTCTACTTGCAGTCACATTGACCTCCTGTTTCTCCTCAGGCAGCTCCTCTCGATCCATGGTGTTCCTCCTGTCATAAGGCTTACGTGGACAAAAGTGTGAAAAAGAAATTCGCTGAATCCCCGGAGGTCCAAATTTAGATAAATGTTTGCCTCTCTCTCCACCCCCCGTGAGCAGACAGAGTAAGGCTGAGCGATCAATTCCTCCTCCGCCACCATCGATTCCCTCTCATTGTGAAGAGGAGGTGTTGGACTGAAGGCACTGCCTTGGGGAGAGGAAGAGTGTTTAAAAAAAGGAGGGAATGTCAGGTGGGGGGGGACGGGGGAGGTGGGATGCCTTGACCTGCATGACGAATCAAACGTGTGGGGATCATAGACGGGGGAAGAGGAAGAGGGCGCCCAGAAGGCGTCTTGACGGAACAAAGGAAGCTTTTGGAGGGTGTGCTGTTTACCATTAATGCACCCAAAAAGTAACCACATCAAGAGGGGGTGGGGGAGTATAACAGATTTACTGCCTCGGGGTAATGAGTATAGAAGATCCTGAATGTAAAAAAACACAATCTGTTTCAAGTGAGATGGTAAAACCAAAAAAAAAGAATTGTTATTAAAACAAATGTGATTTTCAGTCTGATTTCTTCATATACGACCCCACTTCCTTTCTAATCTCCTCCCACTTCCTGTCTGACATTTTCAGGTTGAAAAAAACACCCCAGAGGGGGGTGAACTCTAGTTTCGTCCTCTCCGTTTGACCGCCTGCCTCCTCCACGCCTGGTTGACCTCCCCCTCATTCCCTGCTTGAGGGTGTTGCTGTTGTTCTCGGGACTTCAGCTGTCACTTTTGTACCCTCATGTCACTCGATACTTCAGATTAATGCTCCTCCTGCCCCCGTCCCCTAAATCTATAAGATAGAAACGGTGTCACCAGCGCTCGGAACCAGAGTGCCGGGGGCTCAGAGACCCACTTCAGGGGCTCCTGTAAACTTTTGTGCCGGGGAAGAAGTGGGGGCAACATGCAGTCAAGGATTGTCGTAGGAGGAAAGTGATGGTCTAAGGGGGGGGGTCACTGTGAGGAGGCGGGATGCAGAGATGAGCCTTTCAGCCATCAGGTCCCCAGAGAGAAACTCTGTTCCTCAACAGGAGATGCAGACCAGAGATAGAAAGGCTCCGCCCACTCTTGTTGACTCCATTCAGCCGTGTATGCAGAAAGAAGGGCATCGTCTATCGCTCTTAAACAGTTTGGGCATTTGTTTTCTAAAACCTTCACTCTTGTGTGTGTGTTTAGTTTTATGTTTGCACTGGTTCTGTGTGTATGTGTGTTTGTTTTATTTGCATTGGTTCTATGTATGTGTTTGTTTTGTTAGCGTTGGCTAACATATCTCTGCGGCATTGTGCGGCAGTTGGGAACCGTACCACTGGACTACCAGATGGGTGGTGATTCCAGTCTCAAGAAGGGGGTCCGGCGGGTGTGTTCCAACTACCAGCCTCCCTGGGAAAGTCTGTGCCAGGATACTGGAGTTCCTCCAAAAGTCGAACCTCAGATCCAAGAACGACAGTGCAGTTTCCGGAACAGTGGACCAGCTCTACACCCTCTTCAGGGTGCTGAAGGGTTTGTGGGAGTTCCCTCATCCAGTCCACATGTGGTGCGTTCCCTCATCGAGTCCCTTGGTGTCTTGTGGAGGGTGCTCCACAAGACACCAAGGGCAATGCAGTTGAACATCTTCTCCAGATCCACATCCGGAAACATGGGGTCCAGGGAGTCTTATGAGGGCTGTCCAGTCTCTGTACGACCGGAACAGGAGCTTGGTTTGCATAGCCGGCAGCAAGTCAGACCTGTTCCCAGTACAAGTTGTACTCCGGCAGGGCTGCTCTTAATCATCGGTTCTGTTCATAGTCTCTATGTACAGATGTTCTAGGCTCAGCCAGAGGCTGGAGGGGATCTTGTTGGGGACCTTAGAATTTAATCTCTGCTCTTTGCAGATGATGTTGTCCTGTTGGCTTCATGGATCCAGGACCTCCAGCGCGCATTGGAGCGGTTTGTGGCTGAGTGTGAAGTGGTTGGGATGGGGTCAGCACCGTTAAGTTCAAGACCATGGTTGTCAACTGGAGAAAGATAGTTTTCTCCCCTTCTGGGTGGAGTTCTCCTGCCTCAGTTGGAGGAGTTTAAATATCTTGGGATCTTGTTCACAAGTGAGGGAAGATTGGAGAGTGAGATGACAGGCAGCTTGAGAGAGCTCAGCCAGAAAGCAAATCTCTCAATTTAACGGTCGATCTTCGTTCCAGTACTCACCTATGGTTATGACCGAAAGAACGAGATCCTAACTACAAGCAGCTGAAATGAATTTCCTCCAGAGAGTGGCTGGACGCTCCCTTAGAGATAGGGTGAGGAACTTGGTCATCTGTAGAGAGCTCGGAGTAGATCCGCTGGTCCTCCACATCCAGAGGAGCCAGTTGAGGTGGATCAGGCATCTGGTTGGGAAGTGTCCTGGACGCCTCCCTGGGGAGACTATGTCTCTTGGCTGGTTTGGAACCTTCCCCCCAGAGGAGCTGGAGGAAGTGGCCGGAGAGAAGGAAGTCTGGGTATCTTTGCTTAGACTGCTGCCCCTACGACCTGGTAGAAGAGGGAGAAGATGAATGGATCGATAGTTCTGTGTGTGTGTTTAGTTTGGTTCTCTGTGTGTGCGTGTGTTTGGTCTTTATGTGTTTTCTGTGAGCATGTGTGTTTTTGCTTTGTGTGTGTTTGTTCTGTGTTTGTGTGTGAGACAGCCTTTCTGGTTGGCATCATTCTTAATGAAAAGTGGTTCCTGTCCCATGGGGCTCATCCATGATGACTTCCTGTGTGAAGCTCAGCCCCCTGTGGCCCCCCTCCCATGCATGTGTAACTGTTAGTCTGCCCCAGCCGAGCGTGGGGAGGACGACGAACAAAGCGACAGTGTCTGAATTAAATGTGTGAACAGAAAATGCTCCGCTCTGATTGGTTTGCTGTCATGGCGGCGGTTCAGGGCCATTAAATCTGATTGCGGCGCTGCTTACACAACGTTTATTAAAACTCCGCCGCTCGGCTCGCTCCTGCGAGCGCTAACATGGTTATTTTTGGGCACTTGTAATGGGTTACAGATTACAGCAGGTTGCCGTGCCGACAACAGAGTCTCATAGTAAGGACTTAATGAAATATGAGCCTTCAGACTTGCTCCTGCCTAAAAGATGAGAAGTCTCCCTCATTCTGCACTGCCCCCCCTGCCTTGAATTTTCATAAGAGGCTGTTTATCAAACCAACTGGCTGGAAAAAATGAAGAAGCGGGAAAAAAGAAAGATTGATTATGCTGAGCATGCACATAAAGTTAGACTCCCATAAGTTCATTATTCTTCTCAATCTTCTGGTGGAGGATGCTGAATTCAGTTAGGACTGTGGTGATAATACAGATGGATGTTTGTGTGCAGAAGCAGACGCTGAATGTTACTGGATTTATAAAACACCGTCTGACGTCGCTCCTCCCACAGGGACTTCGAACTGCGACTAAGAGATGCAGCAGAAAATGGAGTCTGAGCTGCATTCAGCTCTGATGGATGAACTTTAAGAGTCACAGGCGCACAGCTACAGTCCATGCAAGGTGGGGGTGGGTGGGTAGGGGGAACTGAGACAGAGCTTCAGGATGAAGTCTCAACACTGACTGACAACTTCATGCCAAAGATGTATTTTCGCTTTTGGGCTCAAACAATGTAACCGATGGCACAGCTTCCTGACCAAGGGTTAAAGCCGTTGGTCTTTGGCCTTTAACAGTCAACAGTTCATTTCACCATCACTAAAAGCTGATCACACAATTACGCCTTTAAAACACTGAAATGTAGAAAACTGAACTGAAAAAGAGAAAACAGTTGAGTGGGGGGTAGATCTCCAAAGACATCTCTGTTGGGTAATTAAGAGGTGTCAGTGCTGGTCACCTTATCGCATACGAGTCAAAGTCAAGGCCTGGGGGCAAAATCCGGCCCTCCGGGTTATTATATCCGGCCCTCCAGATCATTTTATTTTATTGTCATTAAAGGGTCGATGCTATCTTGCGTTCATTTCTAAGTTGTGTAATTTTGACAAAATATATTTTTTTGGAGAGTAATATACTGAAAGTTATTTAAGGTTTAAGTTAATTTATTCTGGAATAATATTCCTGTCTTTTTATTATTCATAATTATATAAAAAAGTTACCGTTTTAAAGTTTTAAAAATTAACATTCTGCTAGCTTTTTGGACTATTTTGGGATTTACTAACATTTTTTGGCTATTTTAGAGTTTAGCTAATATTTCAGCTACATGCTAGCTGTTTTGGCTAACCTAAGTTTTTTTAGGCTAATTTTGCATTTAGCTGCTATTTTAGCTGGCTATCAACTTCAGCATTTTCAGCTATTAGCTTCAGCATTTTTAGCTATCAATTTCAGCATCTTCAGCGACCAAATTCAGCTTACAGCATTCACACTAGCATTATTGCAGGTAATGCTGTATATCTAGTTCATAATTATGTTAAAATGTTTCAGTTTTAAAGTTTTAAAAATGTAGTTTTAGAGTGTTCAATAAATGTTTATCTCGTTTGACCCCTGACCTAAGGTGTGTTTTGGATTTTGGCCCCTTTTGTGATTGAGTTTGACACCCCTCCCTGCCTTATCGTGATAGTTGTGGATCTTCTCACTGTCAATAGCAGGGGTGTCAAACACACGGCCCGTGGGCTGCATCTGATCCACCAGATAGTTTAATCCTGCCCAGTCATAAAGAGAAAAAAAATATAAGGATGATGAAAAAAAACAGCAGGTGTCTAGCCCATTCCTGTGGCGAGTTATGGTTTTTTAAAGAAATAGACGCAATGCGTAATTCCACCACTAGGGGATGCAATAGAAAAGAACAAGAGATCAATAAATAAACAGCATTTCTTTTCTAAGGGTGTACTGTGACTGGATAACATCCACTTAGGTTCCCTGCCAGATTAGGTTCCTTCACCAGGTCAGAGGAAGGAGAAGTACTTGCAGGTTTTTATGTTCCAGAAAAGTCCGATGGGGAAGTAGAGCATTAGACTGACAGTAGAGGCAAGTGTACTGCAAGGAGACGGATCAGACTCAAAACCAAAGAGAAAATCTGGAAGTCCAAAATGCACAGGCAGTAGTGAAGGCAGGAATGATCATAGGAATCTTGGTTCCTCTGATGCTTCAACCAGAACTGAAGGTTCAGAGTTCAGCACCGGCTGACAGCGCCAGACTCAAGTCTGACTCTAAAACAGAGATGTAGTAGAGACTTTGCAGCTGATTGTTTAAAATCTCTGTCTGTTTCAAACCCAAATTTTCTTCCTGGACCTCAAACACCCAAAGAGGCACTTGATCAGAGTAAAGCACCTTTATTATTATATTTGCGATGATTGATGATTGTGTCAGACGTGAAGCAGAAACAGCAGGGTCTCATCTGCATAAAAACATGTTTATTCATTTCTCAGTGTATGAAGTCATTTTGGTTACATTCATCTGTAAGCTGAATCACATCATTATCTAACCATGCTGTCAAACTTGAGTTTCACCTTCATCATTCTTAGTTTTTTCCCAGAGTCCATTTTACCTTTGAGCAGCATTACAGTAAAAAAAAGCATAAAATCTGTTTATATCTCATTGAGGAGAAGTTGTATTAGCTAGACGTCTCTGGCGCTTCGAGAGAAGCTTTAAAAAGGCATTCTTGTTCTTATGACTGTTATGTGGGAGCACACAATCAACATTAAAGAGATTCTTTTCAAATTATGTGGAATATTTGAGTAGTGTATAAACTGTTAATTTCCTTCCCTGCTTACCACTTCCTGGTTAGTCAATAGATCCAGTCATGGTTTAATTCTGGAGTGTCAAACTCAATCATACAAGCGGGCAAAATCCAAAACACACCTTAGATCACGGGCCGAATAGGATTAACATTTATTGAACACATTAAAACTACATTTTAAAAACTTTAACACGTTCACTTGTAATCGCTCACATAGAGATATCCCCAAGACGCCACAGTTTGTCCTGCTATGGACCGCAGGGGGCACTGTTGTTTCACTGATGAAATGATCCTAAAATTAAGCCTTCAGCTTTCTTTTCCAAATCTGAGGCAATATTGGAAGCACCAAATGTTGCAGTTCCTCGAAAGACCACTGGAGGCTGGTTTAAAAAGGGAGCAATTTCAATCAGTTGTTAGAGTCCTATGAGAACACGTGTCAAAGTCAAGGCCCGGGGGCCGGATCCGGCCCTCCTGGTAATTCTATCCGGCCCTCCAGATCATTTTATTTTATGGTTATTAATGGCCCGATGTTCTCTTGCACTTGTATAATTTTGACAATGTTTATTTTTATGGAGGGTAAAATATTGAAAGTTATTTAAGGTTTAAGTTGATTTATTCTGGAATAATATTCCTGCATTTGTATTATTCATAATCATGTTATGTTTTAACGTTTTAAAAATGAGCATTCTGCTAGCTTTTTGGAATATTTTGGCATTTCCTAAATTTTTTTAGGTTGATTTGGAGTTTAGCTAATATTTCAGCCACAAGCTAGCTGTTTAGCTAATTTAGCCTTCTTTTTTTTTTAAAGTTTTTTAGGCTGTTTTGGCTAATTTCAGCTTTTTTCAGCTTTTTAGGGTACTTTTGAAGTTTAGCTATCTTTTCAGCTGCGTGTCAGCTGTTTTGGCTAGCCTACGTTTTTTTTTTTTTAGTTTTTTAGGCTAATTTGGCATTTAGCTAATATTTTAGCTGGCTATCAGCTTCAGTGTTTTTAGCTATTAACTTTAAAGTTTTCTGCATTCAGCTTCAGCATTTTTAGCTACGTATGTCAGCATCTTTGTCAGCCAAATTCAGCTTACAGCACACTAGAATCATTGCAGGAAATGCTTTTTTTTGTTGAATCCAATGGGTGAAGTCAGTGAGGATGTATTCCATCTGAGTTTATGTTTGTTCTTCAAATACTAACATGTACACAAACAGACACACACCTATGTGCACACACAGTGAAGAGCAGTCTATTAGAATCAAAATTATCTTTTCTCTCTCAAAGATCAAAGAAGGTGAATCTCCATGCTCTCAGAAATCAAACCTGCAAAACCAAGTTTATTCATCTCAGGATTTGTCAAACATCAGCGATCAGTGGAAAAATCAATAAGACGTCTTATCATCATGATGGAATATGAAAATCAGAGCAGAGACTGCAGCTGCTGATGAATGAGGAAGAGGAGCAGAGATGAAGCTGGACGAGCTTCAGCAGAATAGAAATCTGAAACCTAATTGTATTTCTCCATCAGATCGATTGACAGCATCCTGCTGCAGGAAATTACAGGCACTGGAGACATGTGCACGTGCACAACTGGTGATGTGATTCCAATAGGCCAGACTGACTGGATTCCATGGAAGTCTGGAAAGTTCCTGAAGGCAAATTGTTTGGCGGTCGTGTTGAGTCTAACAGGTCCATGAGTCCACAGAGGATCTGAAGTGAGGGCTGTCCGGTCTCTGTATGACTGGAGCAAGAGCCACCAGTGAGTCAGACCTGTTCCCGTGCGTGCTGGGCTCCGGCAGGGCTGCAGTTTATCACCGGTTCTGATCATAATCTTTATGGACAGAATTTCTAGGCACAGCCAGGGGCCGGAGGGGATCTGGTTTGGGGACCACAGGATTTCATCTCTGCTCTTTGCAGATGATATCTTCAAGAGCTTTGGCCTAAACTGACCTTTGATTTAGCAGAAGCTCAGTGACATCACTTTGATCAAATCCACCCTTAAAGTTAGCTTAATTGGGACAGCAGCTGCTTCTTCAGCTTCATTCCAGCTTCACGCTAATGAGTTTCCAGGAGTGACAGCTTCTGCCAACGTTTATCCACGGCGAGGCTCTTAACATGAAAGGAGGACGTTCCTTCACTGTTAAGCAAAGGGAGTTTATCCAGCCTGAGGTCAGGAAGCAGGGGAGGTTACCTTTGAGTGTTTCTACCGGCTCCCTGGAGGCAGAAGTCCCAGCTGAACACTGCCTCTCTGAAGAGTCTAGATCTTCAGAGAAGATTGCAGAACCAGAACACGTCTCCTGGGCTTAATTGCCTCCGCTCACACATCACAGCGGCCTTCGTCCACATGGCTATAAATAAACCAGCGTACCAGATACCTTTATGAAACCATCACGTGAGCACAGAGAAGCTGGACGATGATCCAGATCCTGAAGAAGGTCTGTAGACCCAGCAGGCCTGACAGCGATCCAGGAATGGGTCCTCATCCAAAGTCCTGACCCTGATTCACACAGAGTTCCTGTTTTTATTCTCCACCAGCTCATTTTCTGTCATGTTGTTGAAACACGCTGGTCTTTGTCCAGTTTTGGGCTACTTTCTAATCAACAATAACTAACTTAGTGTCCAACAGATCCAGTTTGCAGTGTCATTTATTATGTCAGTGTTGGTGTAGGACTCAGATTTGCTCACCAAACACCTCAGAGTGAATATTTGTGATTCAGTCTTCATGGTTTTCATTTCATGTAGCATACATAATTACATCATGTAGGCACGTTTCCATTGGGAGGAGCTTTTCATTTAAGACAGTTGTGTTGAACTGTGTGGTGCCAACTTATGTGGCCCAATATTTAAGTTGTACTTATCAGGACTCACTCTGTAATTCTCCATTTAGGTGAATAATCAACTCCCTTTGGAATAATAATTCGATTTCAAAGGGTGCAGATTCAACACTGATAAGAGTTTCTACACTTTGAGTGTAGATGCAGTCAACATCAGGAGTGTTATGGTTCATCTGGACAGAGTCAAATAATATCCGCAAAAGAGTTTAAATAAATTCTCAGTGTTAGAATTTTACACTATTTTGGTGTTATCTAATCAACTCCAGTGGACATTGTTGTTTTGACATGAGAATTTGGACTCAAATAATCCCCGAATTCGGTGTAAACTTAACTCATAAACTGCCAAATTTGCTGTGCTGATTATGTTTGTGAGATTTCAGAGAATCTGTGAGAAACAAAATCCACAAACTGAACTGTTGTTTATTATTATTTTTTAATGAGTAATTTCCCTTTGTGGGATCACTTCTATTCTATTCTATTCTATTCTATTCTATTCTATTCTATTCTATTCTATTCTGCATCATTGTCACATCAGAGAGGAGTTGGTTATGCGATACAAGAAATGTTATTTGATATGAATTCTGAAATTAATTTACTTGGCTGAATTTAGCCGCTGAAGATGCTGAGATTAATAGCTAATAACATTGAAGCTGATAGCTAAAATTGCTGAAGCTGAAAGCCAGCTAAAATATTAGCTAAATGCCAAATTAGCCAAACAAATCTAAAAAAAATAAATACATAAATCCTAGGTTAGCCAAAACAGCTAGCATGTAGCTGATAAAAAAAGCTAAACTTCAAAATATTCTAAAAAACAGAAAAAAGCCTAAATTAGCCAAAACAGCTAGCATGTAGATGAAATATTAGCTTAACTCCTAAATAGCCTAAAAAATCTTAGTAAATACCAAAATGGTCCAAAAGCTAGCAGAATGCCAATTTTTTAAAACGTTCAAATTGTAACTTAATAAGTTAATAATGTAATAAGCCCAAGATAACATTGGGCCACCAATAACAATAAAATAAAATGATCTGGAGGGCCGGATATAATTACCCAGAAGGTCGGATCCGGCCTGCTGGATTTTGACTTTGACTCATA
>NC_050521.1:1328861-1337454 GCF_002922805.2 Oryzias melastigma | reverse complement strand
AAAGCATACAAACCAGCTCGACGACCCCTGTGTTTGAGAATTGAGAAAGCTTCAAGGAGAAGAGGTTTCATATCTTCAATAATAAAACCAGATGAAAACCTTTTTTGGATCTATACCTCCATAGAATCAGTCTAGACATTCAGGTCTAGAAGTTTGACTTTTGGTTTTGAAGCTGAAGTTTGAAAATATTTTTTGCAAAGAATGAAAAATATTCATGAATAATGTTTAACACGGGAAATACATTTTTTGACAAGAAAAATGATCATGTTGGACGTCGAATGAAAAGTATTTTAGAGCTTCTGCTCGCGTCGCCTGCAGCACTAAAACAACTTCATGGTGGGGAGGCCGGAGTCTGTGATGTGTTTGAGTTTAGAAAGGAATCATCAAAAGTTCATTTAGAGAAACACTCTTGGAGGATAAATCAAAAGCATCATTAATTTCTGATGGAATCACTTTCCCACCCTGAAACCCTCGGAGAGCTCCTTCCTCCAGAGGAGCAGCAGGGAGCTGCAGCCTCGGGGGGTTTGTAGTTATCATCTCTGATGTGTGTGTATGTGCGCGGGTGGGCTCAGCAGCAGGCTGTGAGAACGCTGCCTCCTCGGCGTGGATCGGCCCGGCGGCACTGGCGGCTCTCCTGTGGTGTGAGAACTCAGCTGAAGTCTCCCCAGCACCTACAGGGAGGCCCCTGCCTCCAACGGCTTTGAAAGGCAGGCAGAAACGGAGATGAGGCTTCTGTCTCCATCTTTATTCATGAATCCTGATGAAACTGACAGAGGAAGAGCTCCAGAGATAGAGGAGACAAGAAGTGAAGGCAGTCGACAAGAGAAACCTGAATGTTCCTCAAATGCTGCAGAGACTCATTTCCATCCCAGGAGGAGAGAGCTGTAGCTTCCTCCAGGTTCCTGCAATAATGCATCAGTCCTTCACACCATCAGGACCATTGAGCACCAGGAGCAGACCAAGGAGTGGTTGGTGCTGCTTCAGTGGGCCAGAACACGGCTGCAGCTGATGTATTTAGATTCATTGTCAGCAAAGCTCTTACCTGCATTGCAGAGATACATTATAAGGAAGCATTCCCAGCCAGCAAAAACAAGTGAGCCCCATACGGTTTAAAAGTGGTCAGAAAATGTGGGCCCTACTTGGGTTTGTTCACAGTTTCCATGGTGGTCCCATCTGTGTTTGCCCACATTGGATAAGTGGACACTCGGTGGGTTGGATTACTATCCTAGCCACCTGCCTGTTGGACAGAAGTGCTTGCTAGCTCAATACAGGAGAGGTTGTTAGCTCAATACAGCGGAGTATGCTAGCTTGCTACAAAGGATCAAAATAAAGCAGAGGAGCTACTAATACAGAGCTCACTAGGCTGCTACAGAGGAGCTTGCTAGCATGCTATAATAGAAATCACTAGCATGGTACAGTGGAGCTCTCTAGCACACTAGCTGCAGCTAGCTAGGAATGCAGGCTAACTGAAATCCCATTTAAGATAATATGGGCAAACACAGGTGGGGTCACCACAGAAACTGTGGACAAACCAAATTGGGGCCCACTTTTTAGGCATTTTTAAACCATATGGGGTCCACTTGGCCTTACTGGCTGGGAAGCTTTCATGTTGAAATGCAATTAGCATTTAAACGAAGAAGCTCAAACACTAATAGATTTCAACTTGGCCCTAATTTATCCATCCAACCATCTGTCTGTCCGTCCATCCATCCATTCATCCAGCCATCCATCCACCCATCCTTTGCTGCTCACCAGGGACCAGGTTGTGGGGGCAACAGTCTAAGCAAAGTTACCCAGGCTTCCCTCTTCCAATTCTCAAAATCCTCCATGAACCACCTTCTTAACATGGTTTAGGTCCTTGAAAGCTTGAATAATCTCAAGAGCTATGCTACCTTGGGGTTTTTCCTCTGGTAGGGTCTCCCATAGCTGACAAGTCCTAGATGACGAGCCAGACAAAAACCAGTTCAGAACCCCTTTATGAAAAGAAAAACACAGCGATTCCATAACGTCGCCTGACTGGTGTCACTAGGGCCCCACTCGGGAGCTAGGCCTGGGTTGGGGCTCCTCCCAGGTGCCCAGGTCGGGTCTAGCCTAAGGAAAGAACATGGGATCACTCTAATGTGGGCCCACCACCTGTAGGAGAGCTCAGAAGGGGCCAGTGCAACGTAGTTTGGGTGGCAGTTAAAAGCAAGTGAGTTCCAAACCCTGGTGTGACCTCTACCTAGTGAACGTTGCAATATGGGCCCCAGGTGGGTTTGTCCGCGGGTTCCATGGTGGCCCCATCTTTGTTTGCCCACACTGGCTTAGGGACACAGTGGTCTGGGTCCCTACGGGAACCAGCTGCCCGGCGGACAGCATAACGAGCTAACAACAGGCCTCGCAGACAGCGAGCCAGACTACTGAGTGTCCACTCAAGCCAGTGTGGACAAACACAGATGGGGCCACCATGGAACCCACGGACAAACCCAACTGGGACCCACCAAATTCAGCTGAAAGATAAACCACCTGGGGCCCACGTTGAAATGTCCACTGGGTATTTACAGAAAATCTGAAAATGTAAATGTACATGTGAACTGAACATGATTCTTGTCAGGCTTTCTGGAGATGGATTCAGCTGTAAGTGAACTATTGCCCTTTGTTTTCACAGAGTTATTTTTAAATCATACAATGCCTGAATTCTCCTTTGTATCTCTATTAAAGACTGATAAGATTCCACCAGTTTCTCTCTGCCAGCACCGGGCTTTGTGTGCACAGTTTGTAATTATAAATATATAATCTATATTTTTTTCTCTCTCTTGGCCCTTTTGAAGAGCTTTAGCCACATCAGATTTATTGTCATGCAGTTGTTCAAGGTCTCATACTTTCTTAACTTTCAACAATGGAAGAAATAATGTCAGAAACTCTTTTGCACGTAACACAATAAAACAAAGATATCATTTTTTGGTTCTCCTTCAGGTCCCCAGACATGGAGCTGGATCTAAAAGTACTCCTGGGTGATGGTGAGTCATCAACAAAAGACAACAGTTTATTCATTTAAAGTAAGAGGTGACACTTTTGGTTCCTCATAATAGCATAAAAGCTGTGATAAAGGACAAGGATACACATTGTATTGAATGAATATCATTTCCTGTCTATCAGTCCTTGCAACAACATGCAGCATGTCATCTTTTGGGGGTTGTTCCTTAATCCTACATAACTCCAAACTTCAGTAAATCAATACACAGAGGCTTTGGCTCATCGATTAAAATGTGCAACACCCACTTCTCCGGGGAGACGACAAGTGGGGAGAGCAGCCTTGCAACAGTTTCTCCCTGAGTTTGGACACGGTAAGGATTTATTTTTTGGTTTTATTTGTGTCTAAGGAGCTGTGGTGTCGGTCCCTGCCTGAAGGACTTCCTCAGCTCCTGTTCCCCACATGCTCTGATCAACTGAAGAATCCACTCCCCTTCAGTGAGGAGGTTCCTGACCTGTTCCAACTTCTTTTTTTATTACCACTACCTTCAGATTAAACATGCTGTCTTCCTACTTTGGTTCTTTGCATGCTGGGATTCATTTTCTTTGACATTGTGTCTTGTTTTGTGTTTTTGTTTTCCATGGGCTCCTTTAATTTATTTCTGTGGATAAACTGTGGATCTCCTGGATTCCCGACCTCTCCCTGTAGTTCTCTGTGCTTTGGAGCTGTCACAGCCACCATCCCTTTAGTTAATTGGTCCTGTATTTAAGGAGCTGTCCCTGGCTCCTTTGTGTTGACATGTTTTATATTTCTTCCCAGCTTTACTTAAGTGACACCACCGAGGACATTCTGTGTTTTCTTCTTTTTGTGGTTTTGTTTTCTAGTATTTTGTTCTACACCTGTAGCATTTTGTTGAAAATCTTTAAATCACGTGTCAAAGTCAAGGCCTGGGGGTCGGATCCGGCCCTCCAGGTTTATACACTCAACAAAACTATAAACGCAACACTTTTGTTTTGGCTCCCATTTTTCATGAGATGGACGTAAAGATCTAAAATTCTCTCCAGATACACAATATTACCATTTCTCTCAAGCATTGTTCACAAATCTGCCTAAATGTGTGATAGTGAGATCTTCTGCTACCTCACAGGTGTGCCACATCAAGATGCTGATCTGACGTCATGATTAGTGCACAGGTGTGCCTTAGACTGCCCACAATAAAAGGCCACCCCGAAATGTGCAGTTTTTTTGCTATATTGCTTTATTTAAAATTATTGGAGGTTTAAGTTGATTTATTCTGGAATAATATTCCTGCATTTTTATTATTCATAACTATGTTAAAAAGTTACATTTTAAAGTTAAAAAAATTGGCATTCTGCTAACTTTTTAGACTATTTTGACGTTTATTAAGATTTTTAGGCTATTTTGAAGTTTAGACATTAGACATTAGACATAGCTTTATTAATCCCTTTGGGACATACCCTGGGGGAAATTAGGTGGTGGACAGCAGCCGTTCTCGACAGCGCTTTATCGCCCGAAAAAAGACACATGAGGGTACAGGAAAGGAAGGATGTCAAAAATCAAGTATCTTCAGCAGTATCTTTAGCTAAAATTTCAGCTACATGCTAGCTGTTTTAGCTAACTTGGGTTTTTAAAAAAAGTTTTTTAGGCCGTTTTGTAGTCAGGCTGATATTTACATGCTAGCTGTTTTGGATTAATTAGCTTTTTTCAGTTTTTTGTATATTTTGAAGGTTTGCTAATATTTCATCTACATGCTAGCTGTTTTGGCTAGCCTAGGTTTCTTTTTTTAGGCTAAATTGGCATTTAGCCAGCATTTTAGCTGGCCACCAGCTTCTGCATTTTTAGCTATCAATTTCAGAATCTTTATCTATCAGCACTAGCACTTTAAATGGCCAAATTCAGCCCACAGCATTCACACTAGCATTATCGTAGGCAGTGCTATATATCTAGTTCATAATTATTTTAAAAATCTATAGTTTTAAAGTTTTAAAAACTTAGTTTTAGTGTTTGTTTAATAAATATTTATCCTGTTCGGCCCGTGACCTCAGGTGTGTTTTGGATTTTGTCCACTTATGCGATTGAGTTTGATAACCCTGCTATAAATGATCTAGTATCACTGGAGCTTCACCCGTTTAGAGTCAAAACCATAAATCCTTCACACACAGTCACGGTACATTTGTTCCTCTCCTGACTACTTCCATCTTTGTTCTGTCATAGTTAACAGTATGCATTTGAACAGTGTCTGAACAACCAACCTTTGGATGAATTAATTATTAATTGAAACTAGCTCAAAGATATTTGTGTCTTTTTTGGTGTTTAGTGATTCTGCGCAGATCAATACATTCCACCTTAAGCTGTCAGTTTATTTAAATAGGACGACACTTTCAACAACCATTGATTCCTTCATTAGACAGCTACTAAAAATGGACTGAACTGATGTCGTCATTTTTGACACCAAGTAAACTAGTCTAAGCTCTTGGACCATCAAGTCTGGTTCTAGTTCTCAGGGAAAGCTGATCCTGTCCATTCCTCTGAACCTTCCCTCTGTTTCTGAGGCTTTCAACTTCATGGGGATGATTGGAGGGAGGAGAGAATCTCACTTTAAACTCATAATCATTCATAAAAAACATTCTATTCAAGATACCACCAGATTACAGGGAAGGGTTTTCAGTGTAATATCTGTGCTGGGTAAAAAAATCCATCCATGTAGTTGTGTTTGGTTTGTAGAAGGGATTTCCCATTTTGGCATCAATCTGATTCTGGGTCATTTGATTTTGCAGGGACCAGGTCCCATGCAAAACAAACTGATTCATGATGTCCACTATTGAAGACTCACACATAAGGTGAATCCACATGTAGTGCTCTATGGAGTGATTATTGTGCCACCTTATTGCAAGCAAAAGTCAGAGTTTTGAGATCCAAATTTTCTGAATTTCAAGCAAAATTTAACGTGTTAAGAGTAAAACTTCATAATTTGCTAATTCAAAAATTCAATATTTGCTTTTAAAACCCTTTTTTTTGTTTTCAAAAGATGTTTCTGCGTTTGCAGCACCAATGGTTTTAGATGCGTTGTGTCTCATCTTGCATTCACCCTATCATTGATTTTGCGTTCATAAGTTTCTGTTTCCTGTAATGTTTGTGCCATCAAGCAGCCTGCTGATTGGTCTAGATTCTATCCAATGCAATATTTATCTGACGTGGTGTCACCGAACACCTTAACCGTCGAACAGGCTCTTTTACCCTCAATGTTGCCCCTATGGCTGAAAATAAAAAAAACCTTTTTGATCATTAAAAATTACCCATACTTCTCTTTTTTTTGACTTTTCCTATTTTTTTTTTTAGCACTGATTACATTTTATGTAGTCACATTTGGGAATGTATGGCTGAGAATCTGTTACCTTCAAACTCACTAAGACCAAAGAAGGTCCAAGAACGAAAACACAGAGAGAAAAGAAGAGATATTGACTTGTATTCCTGAGATCCAACCAGATCGATCTGTCTGAGACTTTGCTGTTAATCGAATTTACCTACAACATTGTTTCAAAATGAATTAAATTGATTATAACAATATTGGAAAATACCATTTGGAGCCAGACATGGTAAGTTTATTTTACTAAAAGAACGTACAAGACAGCAGAAGAAACTGATCAAGATTAGATTAAAAAATATTTATTTTAAGCAATAAAGAAGAAAAAAAAGTAAATTTATGTGCAATGCAACCAATCATCAGAAGTTTAAATCCATAAAGACACGTCAAACACAGGATAACTAGACATTAAGAGATTGCCTGAAAAGGAGTGGAAGGAAGTGAACTTATGTAATCCCACCCCAGCTCAACCATCAACCATCATTCCAGTCCAACCGTGGAAACACTTTGAATTTATCAGTCATGTGACCATACAGTGTGGTAGAATGATCTAATATTGGATTATTCTGATGTGGAAAAACAACAGTGAACTGAACTTTATCAAACTAAAATGTGAATGGATTTTATATTCATTCTTCTTTACTTGTTTGTACACATATTTAATTTACACTTGATTATCTTGAAGAAATACAACTTCCTCTGCACTGTTCAGAACCAGGTATTTATCTCTGAGTCACTCTGGTGAAAGTTTGAGATAAAGATGTTCTGGATCCATTTTAGGTCAATGAATCGGATCAAATCTGATTGTTAAAAATGAACAATAGTGGCCATAAATCAAATCAATAACCACAAATGATGATTTTAATCCATTTGTTGTTAAAATGAATCTTAATACCCCTGGTACAGTGCATAAATCTGATCTGTACTTTGGGGAAATTAACCGTCACCCACATAAGACTGACAGCACAGAGGAGCCACATTATGAAGCCAGCAGTCAGCAGCTCACCTGAAGGAGCTTTGTCTTTACTGTAAATCTAAAAATGGCAGAACTATCCTGTCTTCCTGCAGGGGGCACTGTTGCACCATGCTTCATCACCAACTTAATGGACTCAGAAATATGAAATAAAACACACAAACATCTCATCTGCAAAGACACACACCCAGAATCAAATACACACACACAAATACACACACGTAGACGCGCAGCTGCAGAGCTGTGGTTTACAGTACCTTCAAACTTAGGCTGCTACAGAAACCCCCATGGCGCCCACGAGTCAGCGTCGCTCATTAACCTGCAGAAGGAGTCCTGCCATCTGATTGGTCGACTGGAAACGTCCCACTTTAATCAGGTTGAGGTGATAAGGTCAGAGATGTAGGAGCGGCGCCTGGAAGCGTTTTAAAGGTCTGTGCACGTGCAGTCAGGAGGGCTCATTGTTCAGTTTGACCCCCACCCCACTGAGGGCTGTGTCTGCTCCTTAATATTTGATTGCAGCTTCTTAGACCAACTTCAGTGCTGAGCTGATGACAGATGCATCATGGGAAGATTATTGTTCCAAAGGCTGAAACTTTTTAAAAAAGTCACTGGGATTGACTGGAGTTTCTCTCCATGAAACTCTGGGGCCTGTAGAGCAGGAAACAGGAAGTGTGAAAGTCGAGAGTGTCGCTGCATATTAGACAGAGCGGCTTCCGTATGTTGAGGAAAACTCCTGGTTTTATCTGTAAACAGCAGCTTTATTGTTCTTTGAAGTCGAAGGGTTTTCTTCAGTTTCTTCACTGATTCTTTTCTCCCCGAAGAAACTTTCCAAATACGTTTTATTGTTTGGTTTTTATATTTAGCTTTAAGCTACTAGCTTAGCAATCCAGTTAGCCTTACAGGTGGCTACTTTAAGTATGCTGTGTACAGGATGTGGAAGTCTATCAAAATACAGCTTTTCTTCTTGTTTCTGTGAGCTCCAAATAAGAAGATATCAATCCAAAATACAACCCCAAATAATGTTTCAAGACGCCCTGTGGTGCTCCGGTACTGAATAATCTCACAGATCTGACCTTAACCCTTTAACTACCTGCTAAATCAAACGGTGGGAAACATTTAGAAAACATGTTTTAAAAAATATTCATTGTGTGTCTTACCACGCAAGGTACGGAGCCCCTAAAGGAAAATTATAATAATAATAATAATAAAAAAATTGAAATAATAATAATAAAAAGTTATAGTTAGTAACGGATGTGCACCGGATAGTAACTGGTGCGCATCA
>NC_050521.1:1327366-1328650 GCF_002922805.2 Oryzias melastigma | reverse complement strand
TAAAATACTTGATTTTTACGGGGTTTTTTTTCGGATATTTAAAAGTTTAAAAGCTTGTTCATGACCACACATCATAAATATCATGGACAACCTTGTCTTTGTCTAGTTAAGAACGCAAACAAACTCTTTTTAGGACTCTGAAGTTCGATTATCACCATCATTTATACCAGGGAGCTGGATTGTTTAAACAGGAACAAGGGAACTCATTTATTAAGCAGTTTTTGCATTTTTTTTTGGTCAGCTTCAGCTAAACTTGTTTCACTATTTTAGCATTTATCAAATTGTTTAAGTTTCAGCAAACAGCTTTAGCTATGAGAATTCACACTTGTATGATGGTAGTTAATGTAGTTTTTCTGTTGGTTATTTTTGGAAGTGAAAAAAAAAACAGTAAGATTGTTATCTCTGCTGTTTTGTTTGACCCGTTTAGATAAGGTCACAGGTCAAAGGAGGTCGAATCTGAGAAGTCCATAAGTTTGATGGAATCTTTGCTTTTGTTACAGAAAAAAAGCCCCTCTTGATGGTGAATTATTTGTCTTTGCTGGTGCTCACATAACAATCCAACTGGACAGAACTCGCCCCCCTGCGTCGGGTTTCTGTGCTCGCTGAAGGCTTTGGTCATTTTCCACATCCTAGAAGCAGGTTTTGTGTCTTGGAGTTGGATCTGCTGTGTCTGTCATGTCTGCAGCCTTGCAGGTTCGGCCCTGGACAGTGCTGCTGATTCCTTTTCCTCTAACGCTGGCATTTTTGTATCAGTGGGAGAAATAAGCAGCTCAGTCATTCACTGGAGTTTCTTAATTATCTTTTCATGCAAATTCCTGCCATTAAGCCGTCGGGATTTTGGTCGAGCAAAACAAGTACCGGTTTACTTCCTGTTTTGCTCTTCCTTATCAGAGGAAAGCTGCTGCCTCTGCAGAGATAAATACTCTCCTTCCCCAATTTCCATTTTTATTCTCTATCTCTGATTTATTTCTCCATTGTTTATCTTTGCTTTTTTCTTTTTTTTTCACCAGGTGCTCATTTCCTCTCTTGTTTGAGTGGATTTTTTGTTTTTGTAGTTTAAACTGATTTAAATAAAACCACACAAAAATATTACGTTTGGTTTTTGGTTTTAATTCCTATCTGTACAAATGCAGCTTTATATTCCAGCTCCAGGCCTCTGGAGGCGCTGTCCTGCTCATTTTCCCACTAATCTTTGCAGCTTTTTAATGAAGCACGGAGCTGTATGAGCTGTTAAATTGTTACAATTGTTAAACTGTTCTGAAACAAAGGAGAAAACGTACTTAC
>NC_050521.1:1310958-1327263 GCF_002922805.2 Oryzias melastigma | reverse complement strand
AAAAAACATTCCTCAGAATTTGTATTTTATTCAGCCTAACCACCTATATCATAAACATTTTTCTCTATCACAAATAAATCTTTATTCACGCTAACATCTCTATTCACGTTCACATGTAACCAGGTTGGATCTAGAGGTTACAGGACAGGACAAAGGCACATTCATGGGTTTCTGGATATTTTAAGGACTCCTTGTGTTTATTTCCTCCTTCGTCCTCTGTGGCATTTTCCTTCAGTTCTCTTGACCCCGAGGGGTTAATAGACATGTCAATCATCTGAATGCACCCATAGATGCAGAGAAACGGGCTGCTTCATGCTTTGAACATGACCTTTAACAATGACGACACATCCAAACTTTCTGACTAAAACATGTCAAAATAGTTTTGATATCTGGATGAACTGTCCTACACCATTTTATTGAATAGACCCTTCTCTCGTGACGTCATACATGGTTTAGAACGGCAAAGCTATCAGCTGAACGCTGTTTACAGCAATTTTATGTAAACACTAAAAGGTAACCTAACCAATTGTAACAGAAATTTGTACAATATTTATTTTAGAAATGTCATCCTGGTTGTATTTGTTTTCCTCTTTTAGATCATTCACAAATCTAAGTACAAATGTCAGTAATCCTGTCTGCAGTCAGAGCTATTTAACGAGTCGTGGATTATTCCTCTCTGAAAACACGGTTAAAGTTGGACGAAGGTTACAAGAACTTCATTGAATGCTGCTTGTTTGGTTATGAGGGTTTTTATGATTTTATTATTTTAATCTGTGCTAATGCTAATGCTAGCATTAGCTTTGGCTTTGAGACGTGGAGCTGCAGAAGATGTTTTCTCAACTGTTCAAAGCACTTCTGAGCTCACATAATCCTGTAAACAGAGCAAAAGTCAGACAATTCCAGCGTGTCTGACATTAAAGTATTACCGTTGTAATGTTTTCTACTGCGGTCAGAGAGCTGCTGTTGGCTCACCCGTGGTTCTAACGTCACTCCTCTTTGTTTTTGATCATAACTGTGTCTGATCTGCGGGAAAATAAAGGTAAAACATGTTCAAATCAATTGGAAACTTTTGCCAAAAATATGAAAGTTATTATTTCCAATTAATGTTATAAAATACGTTCTCTCAGAGATGATTTTTTTTACTTGGCTGCTCTTTTTTTGAAAACTGAAAATAACATTTTCACTGAACCAAACAATTCCTGTTTGTACAATTATCCCCTAAAATATCCAGTAGAACAACAAGTAAATTTATCCTGGGAAGTGATTAAAATCTGTGCAAACATGAAGCGATGTGCGTCTTTGCTGAAGGTATTAAATGTGACCAACATGAATTTATTTTGTGCTGATTGCACCTAAAATATTTGTAAATAGCATCAGCCAAAAAAATAACCCAGTAGAATAATATCTGCTCAAATGAAAGGTTGATATTTTTAATAAAACCTAAAATATTGAAGGATTATTCAACATTGTATTTAGATTTGTGAACACTCTAAGAGAGGGAATGAAAATACAGTTGGGCAGGACATTCATAAAATAAATATTGTACATTTTTCTTTTGAAATTGGTAAGATTACCTTTTATTATTTATGTAAAATTGTGTTAAACAGCGTTCAGTTCTTTAGTTTCCCAGTCTAAATCCATTAACTGGAAGTTGCGTATCACGTTCACGGTCACCATTTTGTCTGACATCACCGTGACAAGGGTCTATGACAACCTATTGAGGGTCTACCCCACAGTCGCCCAACAATAGTTGGGAATGGCTCCAGCAACCCGAAAGGCATTTAAATAGTTCAGAAAATGGATGGAATTCTATTCAAATTCTGTCATGACAAAGATGACAGATCTGACAGCAGAGACTCTATTAAACACTAAATGATGTCATTTCTGTGATCATCAGCTCTTTATTTAATACCTAATAACACATTTATGACCTTCAGTTTTAATCATCTTCCTCGCTCACAGATGGTGTGATGAAGATATGCCTGAATTCATGCAGGTTTTAAATGTATATGTGAGATTTATTTATTTATAAAAGTGTTTTTAAAACAGAATTTTTAAGTTACTATATTTAGTAAAATTCGCCTGTATCAGACGTTTGTAGAAAGACATTAACTTTTGTCATAAGAGTCTAAGAGAGAAAAGGCATTCTTCATTTAGACTGGGAAAAGATAATAAGATCAAGGATGACTATGTATAGCACTGTATAATCACATTCAAAAAAACAGATTTTTACATGGACTTCACAGCTAAAACCAGATGTAAACGGTAGAGGAGAGAGTACTGGAGATGTTAAAGACCATTCAAATCTGCAGAGAAGCCCAATTTAAAGAAGCCTCCACCAACACAGAAGCACCTGGATTTGTTTTGCAGATTTTTAAAGCTGCAGAGGTGAAGATATTCCTGATCCACCCAGAACATCCCTGCAGCAAAAACAGCAATGTGGAACAGCAAATTAAAATAAAAAATATGTAACCTCACCTTTGTGGTTCGTGTCAGACCTTTCCTTTTTTCATCCTTCATCCTTCATCTATTGTCTGCGTTTGGGCTGTAAGTAGAACTTGACAAACTTTGCTTTTTTTCTAGGATAAATAGAGCATTTGAGGTGTTCCTTAAAGGAATAAAGTTTATCAACAAAGAAATTCTTGGTGCAGGAAAATTTAAATCATTGACCAAAAAAGCATTTGTATGTTACCCGAGTTGCATCAAAGTAAATATTTTTAATTTCTAAAGGACTTGTGTCAAAGTGGATTGACGTATTTGTCTAATCCAAGAAGATGCTTGGCGGTCTCTATGTAGTGATTGAACAGAGTTTCATAGTGACAAACAAATTTAAAGCAAACCTTATTCCAACATAACCAGATAAATGTTGATTTCTGGGGTTCCCGGTTGGAACGTTTGCCTTCCTTCTCTTAGTTTGTGATCTAAAGCCTTCTGTGAAGAATAAAACATTCTTGCACTTATAAAGATTATTTTTCTGCAAAATTCGACATCTGCTAAAATGGCAGAAATAGTCACTTTGAGTTGATTGTGTGGGTGTGGAGTTTTTGTTTTATAGTCTCCTGAAAAGTAGCTGCAGATTTAATTGATCTATGTTAAGATGACTATGGATTTGAATGGTTTGGTCATGTATGGACTTTAGAAGAGGTGATTTGAGAAAATAATCTTAACTTTTTGTTTCCTTTTTTATTGCATTACTATTATACAAGCTGAGTTGCTTTCTATTTTCTACATAGTTTTCTCCCCATACTTTTTACGATAGACATTTTTAGAGTACAATTGTTTTTGTCTTTCCTTTTTTCTTTTATGCATTTGTCAAAGATCAAACTCTAAGCTCTGTCTGAGCAATAGGAGGATGGGAAGGATTTTTCGTCTCTTTCCTGTTGCAGAGAGTGGTGAGAGGATAATAGTAAATGGATGTCTCTGAAGTTTCCTGAGCTGAGTGGTCTTGAAATGTTTTTGAAGACTGGCTGGATATTGAGTTAGACTCCTTCTAGGAACAGACTCAAATGTATTGATACTACAGAGTTTTCAAAGAATAGTTTTTGAATTTCAGTCCCTGAGGAAGCGATTTAGTCGACGTCAGAGGGCCAGTAAACATAGCAGGATCAATTCAGGTGATGCTCAGCCGCAACAAGAATCGCAAATATGAAGTTATTTGATCAAATGTGTGCACTGATTTATTGTGTTGTCAAACTTTGTGTGTTTTTTTGTTTGTCTATGTTGGTTTAAGACAAAACGTGGTAACGAGTTTTTAGTTTTGTCGCTTAGAATCGATATTAAAAAACAGTAAATCTGTCAAACATGTCGAATTGCTGCATCGGTATTGCTATTGCAGTGATATACTGTTGCATTGTGGGAGGGTTTTTTGATGCTGAATTCTAACTCTATATCCTTTTTGTTTAGGCTTTTGCCTTTCATGATTGATTGGTTTCAGCTGAAGTTGTTTGAAACTTTTTCTTTTTTTGGGTTTCTTTGTTAAAGCATCAAATAGACTTTAAACATGTTCACAATTTAAAATATTGAATTTTGCCTCTTCCATTGTCTTCCTTTATTTAACAGTTGTTTTATCTTTTCTTTTCTTTGTAAAAAGCTGCTTCAGTTGATCGAGCCCCAAAAGTGTCTATTACCTCCAATCTGTTACAGACTATCCCTCTCAATAAACCTCTTGTACTTGTTTGGCACAGTTACTTTAGGCTCCACTGCTTTAGTCAGTCATTCAAACTCTCTTTTTTTTGTCTTTTTAAACAGTAGCTGGATCGTGCAGTTGGCTAGGTGTAGGACTGGCGCTCAGGGGCCCGGAGTTGCATGGCGCCCTTGGCAAAAAGAGTTCTTGCTACCCCCTCACCTTATTGTTCAAATACTTGTGAATCAGAACCAGATACAAAAATACCATTTGAAGAAGCTTGTAGCAGTGATGTAGGTACTAGAATGGGCGGGCCTAAAGCTCCCTGCTCCGCCCTATACTGATGCATCCACTTGCAGACTAATAGATAGATGCTGTTCTAATGTCTGCTCACCCTGGAGACCCTATCCAAATGTATGCTCATATGAAGTCTTCAGTAAACTGTTGCTGAAAGATTTCCAAAGTTGCAGCATTGTGGGGCCAAGCAGCTTCATGCCCTTCAGCATGTTTGTATTTTGAAGGGACCTATCAATTCAGCTGTATGACAGGCTGTCAGAGCCTGCAGGCTGATGATGAGTCAGTCAGTCATGGTTCCATGAAGCTGCCTAAAGACGCAACATTTCAGGCTTGGTTAAACTGACACAGGTGGAGTTTTCATGGCTCCATTTGCTGGTGGGGTCTGTGGGAGTGATGGTGCACGGTCAAAGGGTCACTGGGACGCCAGAGCTGGAAGTTTTACTGTCTGACTTCTGTCATCGAGCCAGCATATTGTGACACTCAAGACTAAGTGTGGAGGTGAGTGAGCTCAAAATGGTTCAGAGGTTCAAAAGAGCCAATTTTCCTGAATTTCCTGCATGCACTGCTTTTGTTTGTCTCTTTGTTGGCATCTAAGACTCCAATCTCCTACAGTAGATGATTGGTTTTACTGGAGGATTTTTTCCTAATCTGTCATTTAGTTGTGGTCCATTCGAGAAATGAGAAATAAGAAACATAATACAGATGTTTTAAGGCTGTAAAACTCCAGACAGGCAGACGGCTGGATCCAAATGCAGCAGGTTTATTGACCAGAAGGATAGACAGGAGTCTGTGAGGCTAAGGCAGGGTCGGGCAGGCAGAGGTCAAAAACGAGCATGGGAGTTTCAGAGATCAGATGTTAGATGTAACAGGGCAGGCGTGGGTCAAGGCAGGCGGCAGACAACCAGAGTCAGAGAAGAATCAAAGTTAGGAAAACAGAAGATCAGAGCTGCATGGATCTGAAAGAATCAGCGAGACAGTGAAAGGTGAACGGCGATGTAGTAAGGAAACATTCTGCTCTGTTTTTTTGGAGGACTTTCAGATAGAGGCACTGACTGCAGACGGGTGGAATCAAATGTTACGTTTTATGCAGAAAGAAAAGTGCATCTCTGATATTGTCCAGGTGATAAGACCAAATGTAGAGGCAGGCTGCATCCAGGCTGGGGGCTGTAGTTAGGAGATCACTGCAATAGGCCAGAATAAAATCTCATTTTGCCTTGAAAATTCAGTCTTTGGGCGGTAGTAATTGACACGGCTGCATTTTTTGTGAATTATTAAATCATTTTTTATAGTCACTCAAGTTGACAGCCTAAAACTGTCATGGAAGGGAGGTTGTTATTAAATCAGGGGGAAGAGTGAGTGAAGCTAACAGAGTTTTTACAGAAGCAACAGAGTTTAGGATGTCATCTAGACTGCTATAGACAGTTATTAGCTCCTCAGTAGACACTGATGTATGAGGAGAGGACATCCAAGTTGATGTTCTTTGTAGAATGAGATGAGACAAGATGGCTCAGTTCAAATGAGTTGTAATGCAGCAGTGAATGAATATATGTTCTTTTGTATTAGCCGTAAAGTCTGTGAACAGATGGAATCCAAGACATTTCAGTGTGTGAGGAAAAGTCTCTGGTGAAGGGAAAGTGAGAGATGAATTGGTGAATACTAACACTATCGAGGAAGTCTTTGTGTGGCTTAAGGGGGAAAAAAACTATAGGAAGGATCATAGTGGTTGGTCCAGGATGTTTACAGACAAGAACTTCCAGAGTTGAATGTAAAATTTAAGTTGGAAAAACATTCTCCAATTTGACCTCCTCAATGACCAGAACCGCACATCTGCCTATTGTAAACAAGCCCAGGAGTGATAGAATTCTTCAGCTATGAAAAATGATTGGGCTGTTGCCAGGTTTCAGTTATGCTACATTCACCTCCAGCTTGGAAACGCACGTTCAAGCAGGGCTGGCCCTGGGCATAGGTGACCTAGGCGGCTGCCCAGGGCGTCATCTGCTGGAGGGGGCGCCAAATTGCGATGATTAGGCTATATATTCATGTTTTTTTTAATTGTTATTTCACAGTTTGACACACAACTCATTTTGTGTTGTTGAGGAACAATCGAACTCTTAAACAAGAATGAAGCAGGATTCTGATGTCTGCTCAAAGGGTTGGTTTATTCGAGAATTAAACCGAAGATCTTCCAGCTACCAGCAAAAGAAGGAGAAGAAGCCCCAAATCTCTGGTCGTCCCAGTTTTATATACAAGTGCGTACGTGACAAAAACGTGTTCCTGGCCCATCCTACTGGAGAAGCTGGCAAACCCTATGTTGTATAATAATTCCCATTAGGGAGATCCAACTGCACATCTGTTTCCCATCTTATCTTTCCTGGAAGCCTTCGTTAAAACATTTATCCTAGAAACTTGGCTGGACACTGTGGTACCGACAGATCACCTTAACCCCGATTTATTCTTGACTTTACCCAAGGGACATTAAGCAGATCATTTTCTTGGAATACATAGTCAAAAACATAATCAATTCTGGAGTTCACTTTTGGGTTATAGCTTTGCATGTTCCATTGGGAACACCATGGTGAAATGGAGCAACTTCATTCCCAACAGTGTAAAATGTAAAAGAAAAGTAACAATTAAAAACAAACGAAATAACTTTTCTCTGTCTATCTTTCTAAAATTTTGGACTCGGCTATAAACTTCCCCACCAAATGTGTCGGCTAAACCAATTTTCTCCACATTGTTTTGTGTTCCCTATTTCTATTTGGTCATTTCATACAAAATATTAACAAAAAATGCTGAATTTTATATGCCTGTATTAAAATTTAGGTTATAGAACGTCACAATATGACAGATTTTTTTTTAATGGATGAAGTAGATTCTGCCCCTCCCCTCTGCCCCTCCCCTTTTTCTGCACACACCTTTCCATCGCCTTGTCAGCCGACAGGAGTGTGCACATGCTCCTATCGGTTAGCTAGCGTTAGCACAGAGCTTCCGGCACTCAAATATACACAACAACAGCGGTTTTATAACTTTTAAAAGGTCACGCTACAAGAAAGAGTCATTTCTTACGCTTTTAGTAAACTTCTGTGCTTCAGACCGCACCCAGGTGAAGAAAACCGCTACTTCTACCCTCGTAAGTGAGGGAATGTGTATCCCTCCACTCAGTCACCACTCTCACTAGAAATGAGCCTTCAAATGGACGGCAAGGGAGAAGGGAAGAATTCGGATTGGGCCGTAGCCACTCCAGCGTTTTCCTGGGTCTTCCCCAGGGCCTCCGCCCAGTGGGACATGACCGGAACACCTCCCCAAAGATCCACAGATAGATGAATGGATAGGTTTCAAAACACAGAAGGATAAAATAATCATTGCGGTCGGTGCCCAGTCGCAATTTTAGTCTTAGAGGTGGCACATTTGACTGGAGCATTAGCTGACACTGTGGTTTAGCACCCTGGCCAGTGCATTGACACTTCGGATAAGACCCACAGTGGACATATCTTCGACGGAAAAGGGTGGAGACATCCAGGTAAAGGTGAAGTACTGTCAGTGGAAGTACAAACGGGTCAGACCTGAGCATAAACTTCTGCATTTTGCCATGAACAGACTAAAGTTTAAACTGGTTGTGTGTGAAGAATGATGGATGATCAGTGTGGGAGCAGTTGAAGCTGGTTAGACTGTTGGATTCTACTGTGTGAATTCTGCTTCCACGAAACAAAACAAAGAAAAACATGAATTAAAGATCAAATGAAATCAAGATCAGAGATAAGCAAAGGTAGATTTAATCAAATATTTACACTGTGGCTGTTTCTGTCTAAAAATGAAACTTCCTGAAAGTGTTTCTCTAAATTTTCATGAAGTGGATTTGACTCTGCTCTTTGAAGGTGTGGCTTTGGAAACAGCAAATACAGGATCCTAATTTAGTCTGATTAAAGATTCAGCACCAACAGAGATCCTCACAGGAAATAGCTTAGAACTTTGTTTTCTTTTTGAGTGTTAGAAAGATTTCCTGCAAGAGTGTGGGCTTTGTGTGACTCTGATGAAGAAGCTGTTCTTGAGCTTACCTAAGAAGAAGAGAGAGCGTCACACTGAAGGGCAAGCCCAGCCCGGCAGTCTTTCAAAACTGATCTAAAACCTTTCTGAAAAAACAGTGTCTTTAATCTTCCCTCTATATTTCCTCTATTGTCTCTTTATGTTTTTTCATTTAACTTTCCACCATTATTCTTCTGTGTCCTTAGCCCAGGAGTGTCAAACTCAATCGCACAGGAGGCCAAAATCTAAAACACACCTTAGATCGTGGGCCGAACAGGATAAACATTTATTGAACACTCTAGGACAAAATTATTAAAACTTTAAAACTATAACTGTTTAACATAATTATGAACTAGATATATATCATTACCTGTGATAATTCTAGTGGGAGTGCTGTAAGCTGAATTTGGCCGCTGAAGATGCTGAAATTGGGTGCATTTCCAGTAACTCAGAAATTTCGAAAATTTGAATTTCGATAATAAATTCTGCTAATGGAAACACCACATTTTAGAAAAAAACTGGCATTTTTCAAAAAAAAAATTTTTGCACTTGAAAGAGGTGGTATTTGGGACATATCGAAATAGACATTTTTGGCAAAAATGTAATGGAAACACTTGTTTGAAATAAATACCCTTCTTAGCATGAAGTGTCTGTCCTGAGCGCTGCACTGCAGGCGCCACGACAGGTCCCATGGCGTTCACAGCTCATTATAAGTTGCGTATCATACAGAATTGTACAGCTCCTCTGTAAAATCACCAACCAAAGTTTCATCTTTGCTGCACTTTTCAAGCTGGCAGCCTGAATTAGACGTGGAGGTCTCCATTGAGGATGACCGCGAGAGCCGTGACTGACGTAAATGGATCTTGTCGTATTTTCAAACAGGAAAAAAGATCCTGCTGCTCACTTGTTAGAATGTTTTTTTTTTTTTTTTAACCGATGAACAGGCTTCTCACGTGCATCTGATGAGACTGTAAATGGACCAGGTGCGCGGGGCGCGTGCCACACTTCAGTGACGTCACCCAAATCCTCCCCATTTAATTAATCAAATAAAAAAAATACTTGTTCTCAACCATCGTCATGTTTTTAATGACTTATCGCGGGAGTTTGGTTTGTGCTTTATCGCAAAATTATGATTTAGTGGAAATTGTGTCATTTTTAAAACATTTTTTTGAAATTCATAGAATTTCGATAGTTTTGTGCAAATGTGTAATGGAAACGCAGCTAGTGATAGCTGAAAACACTGAAGCTGATAGCTGAAAACGTTGATAGCCAGCTAAAATATTAGCTAAATGCCAAATTAGCCAAAAAAAAACTAGAAAAAAAAAATCTGATTAGCCAAAACAGCTAGCGTGTAGCTAAAGAAATAGCAAAACTTCAAAATATCCTAAAGAACTGAAAAGAGTCTAGATTAGCCAAAACAGCTAGCGTGTAGCTAAAGAAATAGCAAAACTTCAAAATATCCTAAAGAACTGAAAAGAGTCTAGATTGGCCAAAACAGCTAGCATGTAGCTGAAAAATTAGCTAAACTCCAAAACAGCCTAAAAAATTGTAGTAACTGCCAAACTAGTCCAAAAAGCTAGCAGAATGCCAATTTTTTAAACTTTAAAAACACAACGAATAACATGAATATGAATAAAACCGGCAGGAATACTATTCTAGAATAAATCAACTTAAACCTTAAATAACTCTCTATTAAAATATCCATCCATCCATCCATTTTCTTGACCGCTTCTTCCCTTTCGGGGTCGCGGGGTGCTGGAGCCTATCCCGGCTACTGAAGGGCGAAGGCGGGGTTCACCCTGGAGAGGTCGCCAGTCTGTCACAGGGCCTCAATCACACACACATTCACTCTCACAGTCACACCTAGGGGCAATTTAGAGTCACCAATTAACCTATGAAGCATGTTTTTGGACGGTGGGAGGAAGCCGGAGTCCCCGGTGAAAACCCACGCATGCACGGGGAGAACATGCAAACTCCACACAGAAAGGTCCCAGCCGGGATTCGAACCGGGGCCTTCTCGCTGTGAGGCAAGAGCGCTAACCACTGCGCCACCGTGCAGCCCCTATTAAAATATATTTTGTTATAATCATAAGCGTTAGAAATAAGAGCAAAATAACATCGGGCCATTAATAATAATAAAAAAAAAATGATCCGGCGGGCCGGCCTTGACTTTGACACATGAACCTTGGCCCTTCCTCAGTATTACTGCTGTACTTCTTCTTTCTTTTTTTTTTACTTATTTCATCTTCTGTTTTCTTACTTCAACCTACACCTTCACTCTTCGTTTAACCTTCTTTTTTGCCCAGTCTTTCATTTTGTCTTCCTCTGTTTCTCTCTTCATTTTCCAGAGTCTCCTCCATTACTCTGTTTTCTTGACTGTTCCTCAGTTTTCTTTCCCTATTTTTTCTGTTTGAGGTTTTCTCAGACCATGACCAGGACTAACTACCAGTTGAAAGTGCCTAGGGAGCCACGCGTGCGTGACTACATTTAAAGACATAATGATGTGCTCTGTAACTGCAGCTCTGTGCGTGTTTGACCGCCCCGCATCAGTTTGCAATCACATGCACTTCCTCAGCCATCCTGCTGGAGGCGCTCTGACATCACGAACACACATCTGTGCACTCACATGTGTTTTTCCTGTAGTTTAAAGCAACAAAACAAGCCCCAAACATTCTCCCGTCACGCACGGGGACGTGCACGCAGCCACTCTTTCTTGCTGAAATCGACCTGACCATCAGCTGTCACTCAATATCTGTGAGGGAGTTCCGCTGCTCGTGCTCACAACAGACACTTGTGAGCACGAGAGCCAGCGCGCGCCACCGCGCACGCGCCCAGAGGTGATGGAGCAGAAAGAAAAACTATTGCAACTGGTCACGTGATGTGAATGGCCAGAGTGTCCTGTCATTGGTCATGGTCATTAGTGATTTGAAAAAAATAATAAAATATCTTTCATTAAATCGGCTACTGCTCAGCAGTGAAATGATTTGTTTTAGATTCATTTTGAGCCACAGTTGTTTCAGTCTTTTGTGAAGTCATCAATTTGACTTCTGACTATTTCTCTTGTTTAATACGAATAATTCACACAAAAGGAACTTTTTAAAAGAAAATGACAATTTTCTTAATATGTGCTGAACTTTTTTCTTGGCTGCACAGACCCAGAGGAGGTTAGAATTTAACATTGAATGCACTTAAAACATTTGCAGTGCAGCAATGTGCTGTTCACATGCGGCCAACATAGATTTAATCCGTTTTTGTCTGGTTGTATGTGAATACCTCTGAAAAACATCAGCCTTTTTAATTTAAAGTGAGTTTTACTTCATGAGGTGCGTGGCGATTGAGTCTGGATGTGTTTGATATGCGATCAGAGCAGACGGACAGAAGAACAGAATGAACCTGGCCTGGCTTGGGGATTTCATTAAAAAGAAGAGTGTGAAGTTTGTTGTTTTGAACCGCAGGACCTTCATCTGCTAAATAAGACATTTGAAAAATTATAATAATTTAATAAGGTACAAGCTGCAGGGGGGTGGGGGTGGAGGTGGGGGGCAGCTCCAAAATGATCCACTAAATTGGTGGCTGTGAACAGATTTAGTATTTGAAGCTTTACTGACATCAGACCTGAACCTCCACAGCAGAGACAGAGGAGTCTCTATCTTAGGTTTGTGTCCGTTTACAGCAGGGGTGTCAAACTCAATCACACAAAGGGGCAAAATCCAAAACACACCTTATGTCGCGGGCCGAACAGGATAAACATTTATAGAACACTCTAAAACTACATTTATAAAACTGTAACTTTTAACATAATTATGAACTAGATATATAGCATTACCTGCAATGATGATAGTGTGAATTCTGTAAGATGAATTTGGCTGCTGAAGATGCTGAAATTGATAGCTGAAAACGATGATGAGGGCGGCTGTGGAGCAGTGGTAGGGCGGTCAACTCCTGATCGGAAGATTACGGGCTCGATTCCCGCCTTGCCCACCCATGTTGTCGAAGTGTCCTTGGGCAAGACACCTAACCCCGACTTTCCTCTGGTAGGAGGTTTAGCAACAGTGTTCGCCAGCGGAGCCACTACCAGTGTGTGAATGTGTGTGTGACTGTGAAGCGCTTTGGACCTTTGAAGGAAGATAGAAAACGTCATACAAGTATACACCATGTACCATAGCTGAAAACGCTGAAGCTATTAGCTGAAAACATTGATAGCTGAAAACGCTGAACCTGATAACTGAAAAACATGATAGCTGAAAATGTTGAAGCTGATAGCCAGCTAAATTATTAGCCAAATTAGCCTAAAAAGCTAAAAAAAAAACTTAGGCTAGCCAAAACTGCTAGCATGTAGATGAAAAAAGTAGCCACACTTCAAAATAGCCAAAAAAGTGAAAAAAAGCCTGAATATGCCAAAACAGCTAGCGTGTAAATATTAGCCTAACTCCAAAAACAGCCTAAAAACAAACGAACAAACAAACAAAAAAAAAACCCTGAAAAAAGCTAAATTTGCAAAAACAGCTAGCAGAATGCACATTTTTTAAAACTTTTAAAACGTAACTTTTTAACATAATTATGAATAATAAAAAGGAAGGAATATTCTTCCAACAAAAATATATTTTGTCAAAATTATACAAGTCAGAAATAAGCGCAAGATAACATAGGCTCATTAATAACAATAAAATGATCTGGAAGGCTGGATATAATTTCCTGGAGGGCCGGATCCGGCCCCAGGGCCTTGACTTTGACACATATGCTTTACACACACACACGTATGTGTGTGTGTCTGGGAGCAGACTAAAATCTGGACTGACGTGCGTTCATTGATTTGTGCTCAGAGGGATGAAAGCTGCTGTTTCTGGCATAAACAAATAAAAAGCTACTGTCAACCAGAAGAGGATAAAGCTGGAAGAGCAGCACTTTACCCAGCCGACACCTGCACCAAAATCAATACATGCACACACGTGTGTGCACGCACACACGGACACAGTTTACACGGGCTTACATGCACCCAAACACACACACACACAAATATATAGCGCCGCACCCCTTCACCTGTCAGGAGTGATCCTGGCGGATGTAGGAGATGCAACAGTGTGACAGGCTCCTCAGAGACCGGCTCTGCTGCAGCTTCAGATCCACGCTCTCACAAGCAGCTGTCCTCACAGGACACCCCCCCTCACCCCCAATACAATTTCTTCTGTTTCTGATGTGTTTGCTGAAATCTACTCACCCCAGACTCTTCTGCTTCACGACTCACAAAGAAGGAAGCTGCAGGCTGACAGTCACCCTCCTCACTACTTCCTGTCAGGAAATCATTGCTGTTTGTTTTTTGAGCCGTAACAGATTGAGACTCCACTGAAAAGACCCGCCTGGCTCAGAGTTCTCACATTTCTGTTAAAACTGCATGTGAATGCATGGTTAAGAGAATCTTCAATACCCAGAGGATCCTTTGGCACAGTTCATCTCTTTTTAATGAAATTCAGTTTTCCTTTCCTTCCTTCTTTTCTCTCAGCTTCCTTTGATGGTCATTTGCTTATATAAAGTCTTCAGCCAAAGATGAAAACTTTAGAAAACAATGGTGGTTCCACCTAATCACCTAAACACCAGGCCTCTTTCTCTTTCCTGGTAGCTCCAACCTCAGCATCCTCTGACCAGCATCACCACTGGTTCTCCTATCATTGTTTCCAAATCATCTCCATCTGCTTCCCTGCATTTACGTCCAAAACATCTACCATGATCTGGTCCTCTGATGGATTCATCCCTGATTCTGTCTAACCTCGTCACTCCTAAAGAGAACCTCAACATCAACTTCTTCCAGCTCTGCATGAGAGTGCCTAGACCAGAGATGTCCAAATCCAGGCCTCGAGGGCCGGCCTCCAGCTGGTTTTCCAGTAATCCTGACTTCTCTGTTGCTGATTATCTGGATCAGATGTGTTTAGCCTATTACAAACTTCAATGTTAGGTTGGTTGGAAAACATGTTGGACACCGGCCCTCGAAGTCTGGATTTGGACACCTTTGCTCTAAAGTACATGTGTCAAAGTTAAGGCTCGGGGGCCGGATCTGGCCCTCCGCGTAACTATATCCGGCCCTCCAGATCATTTTATTGTTATTAATGGCCCAATGTTAACCTCAGTTCTACTTGTATAATTTTGTGAAAACATATTTTTATGAGTATTTTTTATTATTACAATTTTTTTGGCTGTTTTGAAGTTTTGTAATACTTCAGCTACATGCTAGCTGTTTTGGGTAATTTAGGCTTTTTTCAGTTTTTAAGGATATTTTGAAGTTTAGCTATTTCTTGCTGTTTTGGCTAACCATTTTTTTTTTTTTACGTTTTTAGGCTAATTTGGCATTTAGCTAATATTTTAGCTGGCTATCAGCTTCAGTGTTTTTAGGTATTAATTTCAGCATCTTCAGCTATCAGCACTAGCATCTTTGGCAGCCAAATTCATCTAACAGCATTCAGACTAGCACTATGACAGGTAATGCTATATATCTAGTTCATAATTATGTTAAAAATGTACAGTTTTAAAGTTTTAAAAATGTATAAAACAATAAATGTTTATCCTGTTCGTCCCACCACCTAAGGTGTGTTTTGGATTTTGGCCCGTTGTGTATTGAGTTTGGCACTCCTGCTCTAACCCAACAACATAGCTGCTCTCTCCACAGTCTTCAACATTTTTTCTTTGATTCTTGATGACACTTTTTTGTTATACATCACACCTGAAACTTTGCTCCACCCGTTCCAACTTGCTCTCTCGCACCTCTTGACCTCTTCCTCACACCTCACTCTTATTCCATCCGGTCTCTAGAACATGCAATATATCTACCTTTCTTATTTCCATTATTTCTGCTGACCTTGTAGCTTCCCGTACGTTTGAAGTTCATACCGTCAATTCTACACTCTTGGCTCTCCTTCTCTCGGCCTAGCTCTTGTGCTATCTTTTGGGGTCCAGGCGACCCCACCCCTACGTTGAAGTGTTATCCTTTCTATGACAAAAGTGGATCAAGGTGGACAGGATTTCATAGACAGCAGTGAAAATCAAGTCAATGAAAAAAAGAAAGTTCAGAGTGCTGTCTTGTGGGGTCCAGATGACCCCCTCTCCCAATGTTAGGATAGCACAAGGGTTAAAAACATGGCTTCCTCTTGTTCTTCCACCAACAGTGGTCTTGTGATGTAAAACCCAAAGTAGAACTACACACAGGAATAAATACATTCATTTATTTAGAAATCTCCATGCGTCAGATGTACCAACAGTTGCACAGGGGAGCCCGAAACCAAAAGAAAACAGATTTGATATAAATCCAGCTCCAAACAAAGGGTAACTACCCAGAAGCTTTCTTAGTAACAAAGATGGAAATCCTGTGGAAGGAGCACACTTGAGACATCACGGAAGTGGAGGAATCCAGTCAATGAAGGCAAACAAATCCAAAGTCTGTAATCCAAAGGCCAAAACCCAGAGGCAGATCAATACACTAAGGCGGGGGTCGGCAACCTGCGGCTCCGGAGCCGCATGCGGCTCTTCTAGCACTCCCTTGCGGCTCAGTGGCGCTTTATCAAAAATGTTTTGAAAATAATTTAAAATGTTGGAAAGAAATATATTGTAGCGATTTTGGTGGGAGCAGATCCACAGATGACTGGCAGATTAAATCCAGACATCACTTGTGCCCCATACATTGTACGATCCCTCGTAATTGGAGTAAGAAGCGCACACGCAGGCCATGGAGTCCTGCTGGTGTCAGCATTTTGACTACCATTTTCTTAATAGTTCCGAGTCACTGAACAGCCGACACTGTGAGGACCCTCAATCATACACACACCACTCTCACTCATGGTGCCGGTAAAACACTCAAGTCCCATAATGCAACACAA
>NC_050521.1:1297300-1309910 GCF_002922805.2 Oryzias melastigma | reverse complement strand
ACTGCTGGGTTTTGTTATTTTAGTTTGGGGTTGGATCTTGGTAGTCTTAGTTTGCAGGCTTTGTTTATTGTTTTCTTTCAGTAGTTTTAGTTAGGCAGCCATTAGCAGGGAGGTACTGACTCTCGACATGTCTGGGTCAACAGTCTCCATGACTGATTTTATGTTTGACCAAGGAGCCACCATGGACGGTTGAAAGAGCCACATGTGGATCAGGAGCTGCAGGTTGCAGACCCCTGGTCTGTAGAGACGTCTTCCCACCTTCATCTCCAGCAGGTCCGACTGCTGTCATGCTCTTCATTCTGGACTCAGTGAAGCTGCTGCAGTTCATTCAGATGCTGATGCTCAAATCCTGGCTAAAACCAGGAAGTAAATCACTTCTGAATCTGAGTCTTTGCATGAACTTCCTGTTACAGACTTTAGAACAACTCTGCTTGTGTTCAAGTTTTTCCAGAGTTTCCACAGAAGAATATCTCTGGTCCTGTTTGAACCAGCTGGGACTGAGAAGTTCAGACAGAGACTCTGCAGGAGTCCACAGTCAGGACTAACCAGGGTGAAGTTTTAGTTTCATCCTGCAAAGATCTGTAATGTTCTCCCTGACGATGTTAGACAAACTTCCACTCTGACTATGTTCAAATGCAGGATGTTCCTTTCAGATCAGTGTGACAGCTGAAAGTCTTTAATGAAAATGTTTTTGGAATAACTGTTTGATGTGTTTTTGACTGTCCAATCCAAACACATTCCAAATCTCTGCCTGTTTCTTATCACCAAACAAAACTAATGAATAAAATAATAATTAAAGACTCCCCATCTCGAGAGTCTTGCACATGTTCCGTCTCAGCCCCTCCCTATACATCTCCTTCTTGTCCTCTCTCTGCCTCCACCTCAGAACCTCCTCATCATCCTCTCACTTCCATCTCTTTTATTTTTCTTCCAGTAAAAGTGTAGAACTGTTCCTAACTTCTGTTTTTTTCAACCATGTTTTTGTTTTAACTGCAGGGAAACCTTTACCACTTTTGAATGATCCCTGATCATTATTGTTGAAGTCAGAACTGCCAGAATGTAGGACAGTTAAAGAGGAGGTTCATGGATGTAGTGAAGGAGAAGATGAGGGATGCAGAGGAGACGTTTAGAAGGGGGGTGATGATTTCTGCCCAAACGAAAGGAAGACTTTTTCTATTATTGCTAAAATTGTTTTTATCTCCCTCCAGTTTAGAATGGATTATTGTCTTCAGGTGGACAGTAGAAAGAAAACTCTTCATGAAGATGTAGCTGCTGTTCTCGTAGCCAATGAGGACGTTTCCTGTTGTGTCTGGATCCCAGACCCCTCTCTTCATTTGCCCTCATAAAGCTCTCTGTCTGTGGTGGTGAGCGTTGCCCTCACATGGCCTCAGTGCCAGCGCGTGCACGTGCGTGTGCGTCAGTGATGACTCATGCTGAAGGTAAGCCAGGGGTCAGCTGAGAATGATGAGGCTGTGATCTTCCCCGTTTTCCCTCCCTTCTCCTCTGATCGCGGCTCAGTATTCTCTCTGCAGTAATCTAGATTGGCTCATCCATCGCGGCGGTATCAGCGAGCGCAGCTCTCCGCGGAGCGCTTAAGTGCCTGAGCAAGTGGCCTGTAAATTTTGAATCCTAGTTTGTTCCCCAGAACTGGAAGAGCAGTTTTTATGTCACATTGAACAGTTAGAAAAGAAACACTGATGGAGCTTCAGAAAAAGTCCACAAAATGAAATGTTTCTGTGGACGATGAGACAAGCTATAGTTAGAGGACATGCTAAAGACAGTTGTAAAAATGATAAATAAAATCTTTAGATTTAAAATCCTGCTCTGATCATCATATGATCTATTTTGTTTGTTGTGTGTGTTTTTTTTAATTATTATGCTGTTTTTTGCCAAAATAAAAAAAAATTGTGTAGTTTCTAGGTTTTCTAGATTTGCCTCTGAGTTGTGTTGAATAAGTCTGCGCTCATTTCCCATCATCCCTTTGTTTACACTCTCTCCCCTTAGCTAACGGCCCCTTAGATCCCAAAGCTAACATTAGCGATGCAACAGAAAATGGCGAGCAATATTGGAACTATCCAGCCATATAGTCTTGACCAGATTCCAGCTCAGACGTGGAAAAAAAGACGTTCATAGATCTATTTGTCTGCAAGTGGATGCATGGGAATGGAGCGGAGCTGGGGGCTTCAAGCTTTTTCAAACTGCTCGTTATTACCACAACTTGGATAAAGAAATACTCAAAAACACGGTTTTAATCTTAATTTTCAATGATAGAGTTCCTCCATCATGAGGAAAATGCCAAAAGAAACATGTTAAAAACACTAAAAAAAAAGCAGTTTTCATTGGAGTGGATCTTTTAAGTAGGTGTAAAGCAGCAAAGCTGGATTCTCCTTTAAAAAATGTCCAATTATCTTTCAAACATGTTCATCTTTATAGTAGCGTTACAACAGTTCAGCTGCTGCTATATCCTGTCACCACGAGGAGTAAAAAAAACAGATAAAGTAATGACGGTTTCCCCAGAGTTTGAGCTGTTCTGGAGCTTAAGGCCACTATTCTGAATGTCAAAGTTAAAACATGTACGTGTTGTGTGTTGTTTATTTATACTTCTTCCGAGGTTTTAACGTGGTTAATTTGTGAAACATCTGTAAAAAAATTCATGCAAAAGACCAAAACTTCTCTCACTTTTTCAACGTATATTCACGTATGACCAGTTTTCATTCATGCAATATGCGCAAATTTACGCAGCGCCAGTGTAACACGAGGAGAGGGACCCCCGCCTGGAACCGCAGCTGGGCAGATCTGTGAGAAGGGCCCGGCACACTTCCAGATTTGCATCTTCCTCTGTCGTATCTGATCACCTTCCACGCGGCTTCGGACGCGCCCCCTGAGAGACCTGACCCCCACCTCGTAGAAATTTTTTGACAAATTAAAATAAAATGGTTTCATTCTTCAAAATATAGTTAAAACCGTATGTGTGCTGCCCTTCTAGAGGTTGTAATGAGGTATTACGGCTGAATTCTGTGTTTCAGAAGTCCCGCGTCATGATCTGCAGCTCCAGTAATTCTAACGGTCCTGCCCTTAAGCCCCACCCCTCTTACTGGATTTTTACATTTCGGCTGTGGGTGGAGTCAGTCTCCAACTGTCCTGTTTGGTTACCCTTAAAGCTCCATTGATACAAACTGCATCAGGTAAGGACGTGGCCATAACACACCTTTAGTTCTGTTCTAGAGTCTGTTTAAGCCCAAAGTCTGGTTGGCTTGTTTCTTGTGATTACTCTTGTTCCATGATGGTTCTGTTCCTGGACTCCAGAGAAGTACAGTTGTGCTGTGAATTCAAAATGTGATGAGAGATGTTCTGATGAATATGTAACATCTGAAGCTCAATTTATGAAACAGAAGACCAGCACTCTGGTAAATATGTTCCTGTGCAACTGAGTAACTAGACTGCAATCAGAGTATTCACTACTCTGGCTGAATTTGTCTTTAGAAGACTGTAGTTCTTTACAGTTGTTATGGAGCTAGCATTGACCGGAGAAATAGCTGGATGTTGAAGAGCTTTGGATTCGAAAAAGAACCTCTAGAACAGCAGCAAATTTAGCTCTCAGCAAACAAAAGATTCTTTAAAAAACAAAAAATGAAAAAAAAAAAAAAATCCTGAGGTTCTCTCCTCTTACTGAGATGTTCCTGGATGAACTCCTTGAACCTCACAGCCTTTTCCGATCAGACCTGATGGGGAGATGTCTGTATTAGCATTATCAGGTTTTTGTTTTTAGAAAAATGCATCACACAGAACTCCACCCTCCAAATATCCACACATATGAAGGAGAGCAGCTTAAAGCACTTTTTTTTTAAAGTAGAAAAAAAAATCAGAGTGGGACCAGGATTCACATCAGGTCTTCATCACAGCCTTCAAAGCTGCTGCTGGAGCTCCTGAAAGAGAAGAGCTAATCCCCCATCACACACACACACACACACACATCAAAATCAGGGTTTACGGCTGATTTTGAGGATTTTTTCCTATTCATGCCTACAAATAACACTCCCTCCCCCTGCACCCAGCCCCCGTCACAGCTGCTGTTAGAGGCATGAAACAGCGCCGCGGCTCCAGAAAACACTCGGTGCCAGCAGCCAAGGCAATTACCGAAAGAAGTGGAAAAGAGTGAAAACGGAGGAAGAATGATAAGCGAGCTGCCTGCTGCGCCGCTTATGAGATGCATGGAAAATTAGATTTGCAGTTTCCTTCTTCAGACTTGGAGCTGTGGGCTTAATGAATGACCTTGGTGTTAATGCATGTGTGACTCCCTCACAGTATTGACTTTTTCTTCACTTTGTTTATTTGAATTTCTCATTATCCTGATATTTTTAGAGTGGCTCCTGGTTATTGAAATCCTTTGGTTCAGTGACTCATGCTAAGAAAACCACCTCGCTGTCAGATGTCCTTGAAGGGACGGAGCTCAAAGACACTTTCTTTTATACTTTTGTTCCTGTCCATGTCGGTGAGCGACTTACTAAAGTACGTGTGTCAAAGTCAAGGATCCGGCCCTCCGGGTAGTTCTATCCAGCCCCCCAGGTCATTTTGTTTTATTGTTATTATTGGCCTGATGTTGTCTTGCACTTATTTTAAACTATTTTTTCAGCTACATGCTAGCTGTTTTGGCTAACCTAAGTTTATTATTATTTTTTTTTTTTTTGGTTAATTTGGCATTTCGCTTATAAATTAGCTTTCAGCTATCAGCTTCATAGTTTTAAGCTATTAGCTTCAGTGATTTCAGCTACCAGCTTCAGAGTTTTTAGCTATTAGCATCAGTGACATCAGCTTCAGCGTTTTTAGCTATTAGCTCCAGTGATTTCAGCTATCAGCTTCAAAGTTTTCAACTATTAGCTTCAGTTAATTCAGCTATCAGCTTCAGCATTTTTAGCTATTAGCTCCAGTGATTTCAGCTATCAGCTTCAAAGTTTTCAACTATTAGCTTCGGTGATTTCAGCTATCAGCTTCAACATTTTAGCTATTAGCTTCGGTGATTTCAGCTATCAGCTTCAACATTTTAGCTATTAGCTTCAGTGATTTCAGCTATCAGCTTCAGAGTTTTCAACTATTAGCTTCAGTGATATCAGCTATCAGCTTCAGCATTTTTAGCTATTAGCTTCAGTGATTTGAGCTATTAGCTTCAGTGATTTCAGCTATCAGCTTCAAAGTTTTAGCTATTAGCTTCAGTGATTTCAGCTATCAGCTTCAACATTTTTGCTATTAGCTTCAGTGATTTCAGCTATCAGCTTCAGAGTTTTCAACTATTAGCTTCAGTGATTTCAGCTATCAGCTTCAGAGTTTTCAACTGTCAGCACTAGCTTCTTCAGCTACCAAATTCAGCTTACAGCATTCACACTAACATTATCACAGTTAATGTTATATATCTAGTTCATAATTATGGTTTTAAAGTTTTAAAAATGTAGTTTTACAGTGAGGTGTGTTTTGGATTTTGCCCCCTTGTGCGATTGAGTTTGACACCCCTGTGCTAAAGATCTGTTCAGGACAGATGAAAATAGAGGTTCGACTTTGTGAAGATTTACCCTCTATTCATGGTTTTAAAACAACCGTTTTGTTCTTTTTACATTGATATTGATTCTGTCTATCAAATGATTTTTTGGACACACTCATTACTTTCTGATGTTGTCTCTGCTGTCTGTAGAGTAACTAGGATCAGGAACATCACCTCCAAGTCTGGAAAAACCAGACCTCCAGGTTAGGAATATGAGGAGGAAGAGTGCAAGTATCTGTCCTGTTCAGAGAGGGAAGGGTGGAGGGCAGAAGTGAGCTTCTTTTAGGAGGTCTCCTTAGAGACGGGAGGTGAAGCTCAGACATCCGGGAGGATTTAGGAGGAGACTTGTTCATAGAAAAGAGTTAGACGAGATCTGGAAGAGGCCTCACTGTAGACCCACAACAATCTGATAGTTTTATTGTTTAGCTTCTCTGAAAATTTTAACATACCAATATAATTCAAAAGAAATCAAATTATTTTATGTAAATAGCAATAAACCAAGGGTTTTCAGCATTAATAATTATGAGTTGTTTTCCAATTCAGCCCAGAACATTCCAAAAAAGCTAGATTGCCTGAATTAGAAAAAAATGGTCAACATAAGAATGAAATGTTGGTTTGATCCTCTGAGCAGGAAATAGGCAGTGAGAGTGGAGAGAAAAGCTCTATATGGAAGAGAACAGAAGGAAAAAATAGCATATAAGCATTCTTGTCTCAGTTTATGTAAATTTGGTCTCAAGACATGTAAATGTAACCAGAACCTACATGTTTTTACAGTTTTTGTTATGTTCAAAGTTCAAAGATGTGTGAGTTTGTGCTTTGAAGTACTTAATGTGTGTTTTCTCAGATATCTCATTTAAAGCTTTTTTAAAAAAGTAATTTTAGGCTTATATCTTCTTGTTTTTCCCTTTTTTATTTTTACTTCAAAAAATGATCCAAACATGACACAATCTGACTGTGACTTTTGTGATCCGTTACACCCCTACTATAGACAGAAGTATCTTTTATGTGCAGTTATGGAAACCTCGAGTTGAAGATAATGGATGGATAGACGACCAAAGATAATGAAAAATAACACTTTTTTGGGTCAGTCCCACCGGATCTTCAAAGAGTCAGCTTTAATTTTGATATATTCTAAAGACAAAAGTTTCCTTAATTGTGATGCTTCACTGTGAGGACATTGAATCTGCACTGATGTGACCTGACAACAGGTTTTGTTCATTGGATGATCCTCATCCTCTTATATGAACTCACAGATCCTCCTCAGGTTGGTTTGCTGCTCCAAACTGAAGCCATGTTGGATGAAAACATCCATCTTTGATTGTCTAACCTTCCTGCAGTCAGAACCCATATGCTGACTGATATTTATTCTGACATTAATGTTGAAGCCAACAGCTGTTGTGATGAAGCGGCATGTTTTCCTGCTGGTCCTGTGCACCCCCCCGGATCAGAAGCAAAGAACCGAGCAAGCCGGGAGGACTGTAAATAAATACAAGTCGCTGTTTCAATTAAAGTGGGATCACGGAAGTCCTGCCAGCCTCCATGTGGATTAGGCCTCCTGTGTCTCAGAGCTCTGCTTCACTGTGAGGCTCATCACTTTGTTTCTTGGGTTCACAGCCTGTTTCTACCAATTTTTATCTATCATCACGTCCATCTTTCAATGTAACCACGACTGGCCTCTACAGCCTCACATCCTCACGAGAAACTGCCTAAAATCGCCTCCTCCTTCCGGACTCTTCAGCTAAATGTATTCCACAGTGCATATGTGAGTGATATACAGGGTTCCCTTGCTGTATCGCTGTTCTCCTTTTGTAGTCTTGTTGTTTTGAAATTCTTTTCAGTGTCTTTCTCTCTGTTTTTTTCCTTTTTGTTTCTAAACAATAAATTGTATTCTGCTTCTGATTGGTTGTAGGTTGGTTGCTGGGCAGATCAATCCAGAATATCGATAGCATCGATCTCAAGTTGCAGCTTTTTATAAACTATTTACCATTTAATTTAAATTATTGTCCTAAATTCTATTTTATGCTTAGGAAGAAATTAAAAACATGTTAACTTAAAAACAATTAAGATTTTCAGGTTCATTTCACATCCACAACATCTACAAAAAATATCGATATTGGTATTGATATCGGCGATATTGACCAGTATCGGATCGATATCCAAATACTTAGTATCGCCCAGCATTAATTGGTTAAAGAACTCGTCAACAGAGTGTTGTCTGTACAGAATTTGTTCAGCTCTACATAAATCTTCAATAACAAGCAGATCTTTTGTTTTCTTCTATAATACTGGATGTATTTTTCTATATACGTTTGAACTTTGAGAGTCAAAGCAAGAGAGAAAAGTAAGAAAATGTTCATGTCTGCTTAGAAAAGTGTGTAAAGTTCACAGGTTTAAAATGTCTATTACCATCTTAGTTAATGGATTCCACCTTTCACAGGTTATTTTTACCATGTAACCCCATTAATGGAACACTGTACCTTATATTTCAGTTAAAATTAATTTAAATCTTGAGGACGGATGTTTTGGATCAGCTGACAGGTCTGGGGCTGAAGAACAATAACCGTTGGTAGAAGTAACATATTCTTCATTTCTGCTTTTTCCAGCATAACTATCCAAACCATCAAAACTACATTAATGATGTTTTTTGGTCACGATAGGCACACAGTCATCCTGCTGCTGCTCCTATTACGCTGTACATCAATGACCTCCTGTGATCCTGACAGAGTCTGCAGATCAAGTCAGGCAGGAAAGTCTGCCGTCAGGATCTTCGGGTCATGGGAAAATAACTGTTTTTTGATATAAATGATTTAGTTGTCCTACCTCTGAGAAGTAGAACGTCAGTTGCTTCCTAAAAAAATGCAGGTTGTTCTTGCAGGTCAATTTTCCAGAAATGATCTGATGAAGAAGGGTTGATGTCCTCTAAGGAACTGATCTTCAGTTCTGAGAAATGTGGACCGACTAAGGAATTCTGAGATGTCTGATGAAAAAAAAGATAGTGATGTATTGTTGTGGTACTGTCACTCATCTGATAGCAATAAAACGACTAAAGACCATCCACTATTTTCTCGAGCAGACAACCCAGCCAAGCCATTACAGAAAAATGAAAAGCTGCCTTTTGGAGCGATTTATTCTCACAGGATTACATCTGTACGATTTATATTTCGCAGATGTATTACTTGTCAGAATGCAAGAAAAATACTCCACAATCCCTAATTTACCTGAAATCTTTTACAGATTTAAATTAATATAGATATATGTTAGCTGATATCATTTAAAAAAAAAACAAGAATATATATTTTTTAGGAACTCTAAGAAGAACAAGATCACTAAACAAGTTCTGTTACACAGGAAAATGTACACAATTTATAAATAATGCACTACTATGTTTAAAAACTGTAATATTGATAATGTCTCTGTCTGTATTTAAGCAGTAACAAGTTTAAGCTCTAGGAGTAAAAGTGTTAAAAAGTGCCCCTTAACATTTGAGAGTGAGATTTTATGAAACTACAATAATTTTCTAATGTTTTGCTTAAATATCATGTGACAGTGATGGAGTGAAGGCAGTTTATTGGGAAAAAAATATCTTCATAACGTCCCCACTCTAAATAAGGACACATTGAATTCATTGACATTCATTCCAAATTCAGAAATGATTTGAAATTTCCATAAAACTTGAACTGTAATTGTGTGAAAGTCATGATGAATTTTAAAAAGCTGAATAAAACAGAACTAGCTTCATTCCTGCCGAACATTTTAAATGGTGTCTCTAGCTGAAAGTATGCGGAAGTTTAAAGCTTCTTGAAGAATTTTAGCCCTTCCTCATTCATTTCACATTTCGCTCAATATTTCAAAACACTAAACTATATGAGTACCAACAGTAGAAGCAGAAATGTTCAAGGTGATACCAAAATGGCTGAGAATGTGAAGGAGATTTGACATGACAAAAATGTATGGCACTTCAATAGTGTGAATGCTTCAAAGTAATGACACAATGTAAGGCAAATGTTACCTCCCCTAAGACTATGGTCACATATCCCAAAATACCACAGCATGGCGACCTAAATGCATGTTTCTAACTCTGCTTCTCACACAGCAGTGCTCACTAGCGCCATTCCTCCGAGTTGGAGATAGAGCCGAACTGCAGGTTCATTCAACTCCCTCTGGTCCTGAGTCATTGCATCCTAGGGTTCTCTCAAGCGTTCTCCCTTATCACTGACAACCTGTACCAGGAATCGCCTTTAGACCCCTCTTTGATGGTCTCGGTCACTTTTCAATCAGACTGAACTTCGATTCCTCAGTATGAATACGAAACGAACCAAGAGTGGAGCAAATGAACCAAAACAACCACCGTACCCGACAGTCATGTGAGGTAAACATGTTAGAAATCAGGCGATTGGTGAGCCGTGGACAAGTGTAGAGCTTTGATTGTCATGTTAGCCAAAGGAAATAATTGGTCCAACTGTTTACTTGTTAGAACGTTTATTTTAACACCACCAAAAATGTATTACTCACTTTTCTGTGTCTCATTACGCGGCACGTGCACGGGCTGCTGCTGTAACGTCATCTTAAAAGCTTGTAGTTAAAACAGAATTCTCTCAAAAACAATGTCATAACATCACAACGATGAGACACGGAAACTCATTCAAATGTGTTTGGATGAATTCATGCTCATAAAAACAACTTTTAACGTGATTCACATTGATTCTGCCGACAATCTACACGTCACAAACTCTTATTAGCATGTGTGCCTGTTGCCGTAGCGTCTCCAGTAACCGTCATGCAGGAGTCCGGTACCAAAGCTGCAGTAAAAAGTGTTGAATCTGGACTTTATTCGGATGCTCAACATCCATCAGCAAAATAAAAAGTTTGAATAAGTGAAAAATCCTGGAAAGTATTTGCAGACCGCAACGCATCAATCTTTCTCTTCTGTTTTGACCCGCCCCTAGAACTGCTGGCCAATGACTGAAGAGATCTTTAATCACGTGGTTTTGTTTACGCTGAGGAGGCTCGGAGAGGCTCATTGACGGTATATGGAAAGTTTCATGGATGATATCGTGAAATGGGCGGTACCAACAAGGAATGAAAGGCGGAGCCTCAGAGATCGAGTTGTTTACTTCTGTGTATTAAACCATCCACAAAGATGACTTATTTTTCATAAATAATTTATTTTTTAGTGTTCCAAAGGTAACACACTATTATACGCATAGTAGATTATTTTCCAGAGGCATCTCCAGTGTTAAAGGTTTACAGATTTCTGTTGATAAGGTTTTAAAAATAGGAAGAAAATAGTTAAATTCTTCTTTTCTTACCCAAAACAAGAGCATTTTTCGAATGAAATGCAATGGGGGGGTGAATTTCCAAGCAATGAAATGTAAATAAAACAGACAAACTTCTGCTTTGAGTCAGTCCTTCCTCCTCTTCGTTCCTTGGTTGACCTTAAAGCTGTCCCTCAGGGCGTGTTTTGCCTCTTTTCATCTTTAACCTTAACACCTGAATCTATTCCAAGTTCCGAAAAGAGATATTCACCTAGGTTTTTGCTTTTAAGTAATTGCTACATTTGGATCATTTTATAGCTAATGTGGTTTGCCGCATATTTGAGACAACAGGCATTGAGGAATTCAAGTTTTAAAAAAGTAAAATTTTATTTATAACTCAAAAGTTATAAATAAAATACATTTTGAGGTATTTTATTTATGTTTTTAATCATTACCTTTTTTAAATTTTTACAAGAAATGAGCGGGGTGTCAAACAGTTAAAAAAAATGTAGCCTAATCAGTGGAATTTGGCGCTCTATCCAGCTGGTCTAGGTCGCCTATGCTGAAATTTGTGTGAACTTTGGGAACAAATACACAGGCTTGGTTCACCATTGCATTGTCAGAGAGGCAAAGAGTTTTTATAGTTTTCAATTTGATCTCCACGCAGTGTTTCACATCACATCTGCCTCTGTGGACACACAAAGAATATGTGTGTTGAACCTACAGCTCAGTGGGAACGCATGTTTTCACTGCTGCAGCTTTGCTCCACATTCCTCTCAAATACGTGCTAATCTCGCTATAAAAAGCAGATGAATGCTGTAATCATTGCAGGTGTCCTTTTGACCTGCACCAGTTTTCATAGGACTGGACAGCATGAACCATTTCCTCTCCTCAGACTCAACGCCAGGGCACTGAAAGAATTCCATCAAACATTTGAAAAGTTAAGCTAAGTAATAGAACAAAGTTAAAAAATATCACTCTGTCAGACTCCATGAAATCAGAAATAGAAGATCTTATCCAATGGGGGACGATATGTTCTTCCTCTAGTTCCAGCCAGGATTTGAAACAGGCCCATCTCATTATGAAGCATGAGTGCTAACCACTGCACCACTGTGCCACCCTGCTATTGTCGTTCATAAAAAAGACTTGCACGTTTCTTAAGGGTTTTTTGTGTTTATTGCTACAATCTATTGGAGGAGTCACTAACTGGCGGACCTGATAGACATTTGTTCAGATGTACATTCTTTTTGGGAGGTGTTTGATTTGTGTAAGGAGCCAATGAGGGCAAATGGATCCTCTTATATCTGGTTTACTTGATGATGTCGGCAGTTGTCCTGGTAGTGTTACTGTTGTGTGTGTGGTGCACAGTTCCATGTGTTTTCTTATATGTGACATTAAATACTGTCAAAGAGTTTTAAAATTGTATTAACTTCATTTGAAGTGAGGGTTAGTTGTTACATTCTTTTTCCAGACCTTAACTTCAAGCCATTTTTCCTGACTGGACCTCTTTACATTTCAGTTGAAGACCCCGGCTGTGGAATTTGATACTTTCTGATTTGTGTCATATTTGCTAATGTAAGGGCTGACCTTGACTGTAGCAAATGCTTTTGTGTTTTCAGGTGTTTGTATCACACGCTTGTTAACAGTGAACTGAACACGCTCATTTTTCTATCTTTAATTTGAGGTCAAACTCAGATTAAATTAAATAAAGGACTGGGATTAAGTTGAAGTGAGGTTCATATGAAGTAGACTCAGTTCAAGCTCACATAGGACGTTACCATGGTAACTGATCCCTGCTTTCTTCTGTAAAAAAAAAAAAAAA
>NC_050521.1:1285370-1297171 GCF_002922805.2 Oryzias melastigma | reverse complement strand
GCGCCGTGAGCAAAGTTTTGTTCCATACACTATTCATTCTTATCTGTTTATAAACCTGTGGCTTCAGTTTTAACTCTGGATTTACTTAATCCAGCTTTGGGAGAGTTTCTTTTATCCTCCATAGTGCAGAATGCAGGCAGAGATCCAACTCTTCTCCAAATATTTTGTTCTGATTCAAGGATGGGGGTGGGGGGTGGGTGGGGTGCATGCCGGGGCTGAGGATGGAAAGAGCAGAACGGACTGAGATTCTGGGAGAGAACCAACCTCCTTGGTTTGTTCTGTCCTCTGGCTCAGCCTAGGAAGGTGGGTAAGCTTAAGAGTCCGTCTCTGGGTTTGAATCTGAACCTTTCCCCTCCTTTGTTGCTGGTTTGAACACTTGTCTTCTGAAAAACATACAATGGGAGTCTGAAAGGAGCTTTTCATCCCACACAGACGGCACAAAAGAGAGAAAAGCTTTCTCCTCCTCTGTTTTTCTCTCTGGTTTTTGTCCCTGTGCTTTTACTGCTCCTCTTTCAGCGATACACAAACACACACAAACAAGTAAAGCACTTATGTTTTTCCAGCTTTGCTTCTGACATTCATCTATTCTTTCAATGGTTCTCTGTGTGAACTCTCCTGTTCAAAGTAAGGTCTGAACTCTCTTCAATCCAGAATTAAGTCTAGAGTTCAATCACTTTCTAAACTGATGTGAAACAGACCAGCATCACTTTCCACGTCCTCTGAAAACACAAGTCAGTCCAAACTTCAGTGTACAACCATCAGAAGTCACTGCCTGAATGAGAAGCTCACCTGATGGATGACAAACACATAGTGGATTCCAATATAGCAATCAATCCGTTTGTAGATCAATCTATCAGGAGGAGCTTCTCATACTCCTACACTGAACTTAGAATGTATTCTCTTCCTGTAATGCTTTAGTTTTGCTGTTATTGTGGTTTCATTTGTATATTTCTTAATACACTTAGATATGATGGCCAGCTTAACATTTATTGTGCTGTTATGATGACAATAAAGCATTCTATTCTATTCTATTCTTTCAAAATCCAAAGAGCTCTGTGGATGTTAAAAAATGTGATAGTTCACAGAGAAAAACTGCTCAAAAGTTTCTGTGGAGGAAAATACATATATTTGTTGTCATTGCCGTTTTCCCAAAATGCTTAGAGCCCATTTTGTCAGAGGAAGTAGATGAGGGGTTTTTACACGTCCCTCAAGTGTTTGAGTCTTGATGATGAAACCTCTGCCTTGTGTGTCTATAAGTACAAGCAGAACATGTTTACAGAATATGAACCAGCATTAAGTTTGGGAAAATAATGTGAAGATCCGAGTCTGCTCCTTTTTCCTCATTGACAGACACAGGAAAGCAAAAATAAATTCTGGTTCCTGTGCAAATAGTTATATTTAAATGAGAATTGAGTGTTTGTTATAGAGTAGAGAAAGGAATTGGGTGCTGCTAGCAGAAAGCTCTGAAGATGGTCTGAAGGCATAACCATTAACCCTTTAAATGGGAGCTCCCCCTACAGGTACGGCACAGTAAGAAAACATTGATTGTGTGTTTTCCTTCCATCCATTCATCTTTCTCTGCTCATCCAGGACCAGGTCAAGGGGGTAGCAATCTAAACAAGGATGCCCAGACTTCCCTCTTCCACTTCCTCCAGCTCCTCTGGGGGGACCACGAGGCTTTCCCAGGCTAGCCGAGAGACATAGTCACTCCAGCGTGTTCTGGGTCTTCCCTGAGGCCTCCGCCCAGTGGGACATGCCCGGAGCACCTTACCAGGGAGGCATCCAGGAGGCATCCGGACCAGATGCCTCAGCCACCTCAACTGGCTCCTCTCGATGTAGAGGAGAAGCGGCTCTACTACAAGCTCTCTGCGGGTGAGTGAACTTCTCACCCTATCTCTAAGCCCAGCCACCCTCCAGAGAAAACTCATTTCAACCGAAGATCATCACCATAGGTGAGTTCTGGAACGAAGTAAGTTGAGAGCTTTACTTTCTGGCACAGCTCTCTTTTCACCACAACGGACTGGTACAGCAACCGCATAATAGCGGACCAGCTCTAGTCCGCCTGTCGATCTCACGCTCCGATCTTCCCTCACTCATGAACAAGACCCCAAGATATTTAAACTCCTCCACCTGAGGCAGGAGCACCCCACCCACTGAGAGAGGACAAACTACCTTTCTCCAGTCCAGAACCATGGCCTCAGATTTAGCGGTGCTGACCCTCATCCCAGTAAATTCTCACTGGGCTGTAAACCTCTGCAATACATGCTGGAGGTCCCTGCTCGATGAAGCCAACAGGACAATATCATTTGCAAAGACCACAGAGGTTATCTTGTGGTCCCCAAACCTGATCACTTCCTGCCCCTGGGTGTGACTAGAAATTCTGTCCATAAGAACAGAGCTGGTGATAAAGGGCAGCCCTGCCTGAATCCAACCGGGAACAGGTCTGACTTACTAATGGCTATGCAAACCAAGTTCCTGCTCCGGTTGTACAGAGACAGGACAGCCTTGAGTAAGGCTCCCCGGACCCCATACTCCCAGAGCACCCTCCACAGGACACCACAGGGGACGTTGTCAAACGCCTTCTCCAAATCTACAAACCGCATATGGACTGGAAGAGCGAACTCCTATGAATCCTCCAGTACCCTAAAGAGGGTGAAGAGCTGGTCCACTGTTCCATGACCAGGACAGAAACCGCACTGTTGTTTCTGGGATCTGAGGTTCGACAATCAGACAAACTCTCCTCTCCAGTACCCTGGCATGGACTTTCCCTGAGACGCTGAGGAGTGTGATTCCCTGGTAGTCGAAACACCCATTCTGGTCCCCCTTCTTGAAAAGGGGAGAAGTGGTACAGCTCCTGACTGCCACGCAATGCTGCAGGGATGTGTCTGCCAAGACACTCCCACAGCACACATAGATTCGAGGCACTCAGGCAGACCTCATCTTCTTCCGGTTCTTTGCCAACAAGAAGCTCAACGACTACCTCGATGACTTCGGCTTGGGTGATGGACAGCCACACCTCAAAGTTCTCATTCTCTGCTTCCTCAAGAGAAGGGATGTCAGGACGTTGGGAGTAATCCTGAAGGTATTCCTTCCAATGGCCGACACTGCAAACCGTGCAGGAGGTGCCATGTCTGGCACCTCCTCCTGAGGTGTCAGAATCTCTTTGAGGCCAACCGATAGTCCTTCTCCATGGCCTCCTCAAAGTCCTCCCAAAACCAAGTATTTGCCTCCACAGCAGCTTGCTTCGACCACCGGTACCAGTCATCTACTTCTAGAGTCCCACAAGCCAGCCAGTCTTGGTAGAACTATTTCTTTAGCTAAATGACATCCCTTACTTCCAGTGTCTGCTACCGGATTTGGGGTTTACTACTGCAACAGGTACCAGAGACAGCTCCGAACGGCAGCATAGTCAGTAGTGGTGGATAATATGATCCACTCTGACTCAATGTCACCAACTTCCCTTTGTACCTGTTTGAAGGTCTCCCTGATGTGGGAGTTAAAGAGGGCTCAGCAAGACTTTCCTGCACACACTTACAGTGCGATTGGGTCTTCTGGCCTCCTTCCTCGCCAGCGATTCCATTTTGATGCGCAGCAAAAGATCAAAATACAACTTAATGTATGAAGTTATGTATGCAAGTTTTTTAACTAGTTCCAACTTTTACTTTTACACAACCAAGAGATTTTTTTTTTTCACACTCGAACAATTATGAAAACAAAAAAACAGAATAAGAAGAACATCTGGTCCACAGTGCTCTAATGTACCACATCAAACAATAGTATGAAACCTTTTTCTAAGCAGTCTGAAAAATACCACAAACTTCTTATTGATACCATGCATATGTTGACATTCGTTATTCCACAGTTTATCACGACAGCAAGACAGTTGAAAAGACATGAGTGATTTTATAATTGTCTTTAACCTGTTTGGTAGATTTAATCATTTTGAAAACTGGGATGAAGCACAAGAGAAATAGAGAACATTAGAAAGAGGAGATGAGAGACAAGGAGGAATTGATTCTGTTTAGACTTTGTTGCTTTGAAATAAAATTTTTGTCTGAAAAAAAACCAAGTGCTAAAAAAGGTGAACATTCCCTCTGAAATTATGCTTTGTTGAACATTTCTTGATGATCACTTTACTCAGAGAGGGAAGAGCGAGAGAGGAGCATGAGCTGGAGCTGTCACCATGACAACGCGATGCACCACGTTTTAAATAGTCTGTTTTTGTGAAATACTATTACACTTAAAAATGTAACAAGACTGAAGTTCAATAAATTGATTTTACACAAATATATATTTTTTAATGATCATGGTGTGGGCAGGATAATGCTTTTCAAGGTTTTCATTGTCAGACATGAAATGACTGCACAAACTGTCAAACGCAAAAATGACATATGTGCGATTAAAAAAAAGTGCTAATATGTTTGCAATTAATTAATTGCAATTAACGTGATAATTTGAGATCACTACTTTTTTGTTGCTTCGTTTTCTGCCCTCTCACACCTTTGTTTCTCTTTCAAATTTCTCCTGTTGTCCTGTAGATCTGCTTGAGGGCAGACTCAGTGTGTCTCAGTGTGTCGTTCTGCACACCAGCCTGGCTCTGGCCTTGGATTTGTCTCGATGTTTTTCCTTTCACTGTGAAGCTTTTCTCACCTGATCCACTGGCTGCTGTTGTTCCTGCTCACATCTGATGCCCCTGGGAGGGCAGGAATGGGTCAGAGGGGTCTGTTTATCCCCAGCTGCAATTCTAATCACCGGATGAAAACTGAGGTCTTCAAAGATGAACCCTTCAAACTGTGGGAAAAAATTGACACGCTCTCCACAGGTCAAAACACATTTGCAGCTCAGATATTCTAACTACAGAATACCTCCAACCCCCATTTTCCACTCACCTCCTTTAGTGTAAGAATCATTCATGTGTTTTCCAAGTCGGACAGGAATTTTTTGATCATTCCACATGTGTTTTTCCCTGAGGCATATCAACCCATTGGGGCAATTGGCACCAACAGGAAAATTATCTAAATGAAAAACAAAAATTAAATATCTACAGAATGTTTTAGTTTAAATTACATGTATTCATTTTCAATCAAAGTTAAAGCACATTTTTGGTAAAATTTCATGTTATTTCTTTCTTGAGGTGAATTACCAACACACTCTACACATCTGCTCCTGGTCTAGCTTTCTTGTTTGATTTTAGAACTCTTTGTGGCCCACAAGCCAAAAAGGTTGCACTCCCCTGGGTCAGAAGATCCACTACTTCTGAGGGGTCAAAAAAGCTCCAGAATCTCCCAGAGAGATGCTGTGACCCTTCCTACTTTTTGAAAAGCTGAAGCTCTGTGTAGAGGTTTTTTCTTTTTTTTTTTTAATTTTGAATGAAACTTCCAGAAAAAGACCTGAGCGCCCAATCCAGCTGACCCTTATGAACTTGCTAACTGTATGGACTCCCAGGGTGTATTCAGGCTGGACACATTTGGTTCACTTAATGTGAACCACAGCTCATTTCTCCCAATTATCTAGGACAAATGTTTAGTGCTGGACCAGGAAGCGCTCTCTGACCCATCTTTCCAGATGGTCTCAGTTTGTTTGCAATAGAACTAAGCTCCAGTTCACTCTGACTTTCCTCAGTCTGACTAGGTTTTTTACTCAGAGCGGAACAAGTGTACCAAAATGGCTACCCCAGCCAGAAGAGAAACAGCAATTCATTAAAATTTGGTCGGGTAAATGCAAACAAATTATAGCATGATACACGTCGCTTCTCACACTGTTTACCTGACAATCTACTGTATGTGTCATAAACACTTAATTGTGTACCTCCTTTGCCCTCATCTCCTCAGTAACCACCTTGCAGCATGACTTCCTTGAACCAAAGTAGAAATTAAAAAGAGTTGCAACTGACGTTGATTCAGAATTGGGCAGCAAAATATAAAATTTGAAAACTGAACTCTCCTGACAAGGATTGCAAAGCACAGGACTTCCTTTATTCTTTCTCTATTTTCGTTGCCCACCCTCATAATTCCTGACCAATGACTGAAGAGATCTTCAGTCACATGGTTTTCTTTACAAGCTTTGGTTCAAAAAAGAAATTTCCAGCTGAAAGGCAGTCTCAATGCCGAGCAAATGCAAGGTTCAGGACTAAATTCATTTTCCAGTCTGAATACACCCTCACAGTCCCATGAATGTAGCACTGGACCCATCTCTGTGTGGTCCAAACATGTTAGGATCCTGTTATATTGATTAGATACAACAGAATCGAAGTTGTTTTCAAATATTTGACAAACTATTTTGCACATCCACATCTTACTGAAAATTTGAGGCATGGAATATTTCATAGAATCTTTCTCTGACAGGTTTTATCTTGACCTAATTTGGGTTTGGTCCTGGTCTGATTTGGGTTTGGTCCTGGTAAGATTTGGATTTGGTCTTGACCTAATTTGGGTTTGGTCCTGGTCTGATTTGGGTTTGGTCCTGGTAAGATTTGGATTTGATACTGGTCTGATATAAGTTTAAACCTGGTCTGATTTGGGTTTGGTCCTGGTCAGATTTGGGTTTGGTCCTAGTAAGATTTTGATTTGATACTGGTCTGATATGGGTTTGAACCTGGTCAGATTTGGGTTTGGTCCTGATCAGATTTGGGTTTGGTCCTGGTCTAACTTGGGTCTAATACTGGTCAGATTTGGATCTGATACAGGTGTGATATGGGTTTGAATCTGGTCTGATCTGAGTTTGGTCCTGGTCTGATTTGGTTTTGGTCCTGGTCTGATTTGGGTTTAGTCCTAGTAAGATTTGTACTTCGTCATGGTCAGATTTGGGTTTGGTCCTGGTCTAACTTGGGTTTAATCCTGGTCAGATTTGGATTTGATACTGGTAAGATTTGGGTTTGGTCCTGGTCTGATTTGGATTTGGTCCTGGTCAGATTTGGGTTTAATCCATGTCTGATCTGGGTTTAGTCCTGGTCAGATTTGGATTTGATACTGGTCTGATATGGGTTTGTACCTGGTCAGATTTGGGTTTGTTCCTGGTAAGATTTGGGTTTGGCCCTGGTCTGATTTGGATTTGGTCCTGGTCAGATTTGGGTTTAATCCATGTCTGATCTGGGTATAGTCCTGGTCAGATTTGGATTTGATACTGGTCTGATATGGGTTTGTATCTGGTCAGATTTGGGTTTGGTCCTGGTCTAACTTGGGTTTGGTCCTGGTCTGATTTGGGTTTGGTCCTGGTCAGATTTGGGTTTGGTCCTGGTCTGATTTGGGTTTGGTAGTAGTTAACTTTCGGCTTATCTTTTTCGGAGACCCACTGTTTCACATCAGTGATTTGGCAGAGTTTTTACCCCGGATGCCCTTCCTGACACAACCCTGTACTTGAGGGGCACAGGGACCCAGTTAGGCAGCAGCATCAAGGGTCTTACCTAAGGACCCATTCTGGGTGGGGATCAGTGGACGACCCTGGGAATCAAACCCAGGGCTAATGCGTGCCAGCCCTTCACCTAGCCCACTGAGCCACCCAGTGGTTCTCCACCACCATAGACCAGGCTGTTAGCTCCATGTGTTTGGATTATTAAAAAAATAAATTAATTAAAAACTCACAACAATGAGTCATGAAAAACTTTGAACATATTGGTAAACGTGGAGTAGTGAGAATGTGCAGGTGCTTACTCATATATGACTGTCAGAGAACTTGCATTGAGTGTATTTATGGAACTGGACAGAGTGCGTATGACATCAACTCAGGTGCCATTTTTCTGCAATACAGACATCGCCATGGTGGAACCAGACAGTGTACTATATATCAGTGAGGATTAGTGGAATTAACCACTCTCTTTTTTTTTTTTTTAATTCTGTGGAGTTTAGATGTAAGCTTCAAACTTCATGGGGAAAATGTTTACTTTGACTCGTCTCTACCTTAAAATTCAAGTTTCTTCTGGGTTGTATCTAAAAACTGACATTAACTGTTTTTTGTTTGTGTGCAGTGAGAATGTTTTTCTTCATCTTGCAGATCTTCACAGCCGTTCACACAGTTTTGGTGAACAGATGGACAACGTCCTCGTCTACAGGTTTCTGGAATCCTCCTCCTAAGGTCGACTGCCTTGTGTTGCACTTCCTTAGTCTTCAGTTTGGACCGTAGCTCCTGAAATCATGGCTCTGGCCTTGGATTTGCTTAACGTCAGTTTCATATTAAATCTGCAAAGTTCAAAATGTTCAACTAGTTTGTCCAGCAACCATAGCGGTCAGATGGGATCAAGATCAAATATTGATTTTTCCCAGGTTAGACACTGTGATGACATTCTGAAGGGAACACCAGTGAAGCCTCCAAACCATCAGTGGACATGCGAACTCTTCAACTCAGCTTATTTATATCTAGTTTTCAGACTGACCTTGAGTTTTTTCTAAAACTTTAGTTGGAGTACGCTCAAACTTAAATAGCAGGTTTTTGTGTAACCTGCATCAATTAAGAGGAAGTGACAGTTTGTCACATCTGATCATCTCAATGCAGGAAAAGTATTATTAGCAAGTGTAATGTCAGCAGTGAATAAATAAAAATAGTTCATTTCACTGTTGTTGGTGCATCTCTGCCAGAAATGTAAATCTAACAAACCAAAATGAAATCCCACCTAATTAAGTGACCCCTGCTCTATTTTTCAAACACACTTAAAAGTCCTTCGTTTTTTTCAAAAATGAAAAATTTTCTTAATAATCCGGTGCGCCTCAATACTGCTTGTGCTCATTGACGTCCATTGATTTTTTTAGTACAGGTCAGGACGCTCAAAAATGTGTCAAAATGTTCTCATTCGACTTGTGATACGCACTGACCTTCAACTGTTTGTAAATGAGTTAAAGTTTGAGTTAGTTTACTTTTTCCCCTTTTCTCAATCCCTCCTTTATAATTACTTTTTTAACATCTTAATTAACTTTAACCAAAGAGCCACAATGGAGAGGTAAGAGAGCCACATGTGACTCCGGAGCTGCAGCTTGCTGACCCCTGCTCTATCTCTATTATGTTCTGGGTCACATTGACCCATTTTAAAATGTAAAAATCTACAAGAAAAAAAAAACAAAAACTTAAAATTACTTTTTCACTTTGAAATTTCTCCTGCTTCTCTTATCAGCATATTAAATAAAAAAACAAAAAACAAAAAAAGAAACAAACTGATGCCGTTCATCAGAAATGAACATAACAGGAGATAAACTCTGATTTAGAGGTTAAGAACAACTTTAAATTTGTCATTAAGTTTAAACTTTTATCAGATTAAGTTTAGTGTAAGCTTAAGTTTTTATTAAAAATCAGTTTTAAACTTCAGTTGCAGCTTGACTTTTAGTTCAGGTTTGAGCTTCAGTCTTAGCTAGAGTCAGTTTGTGCTTGATTTGAAGTTTAAGATTAAACTTTAGTTGGAGATTTATTTAAAGTTTCAACTTGATTAAGGACCTTGTTATTGTGTCTAAATCCTGAGATGTTCTGCTTAAAAATACAAAGTGTGAACCATCTTGATGGTCAGAAAGGTCTAGATAATAAAGACAACACAAGCATAAAGTTTGTGCATGTGGTTGATTCCAGCTCTGCGTGTGAATCTAATGGGATGAGGAATCAACAGAACCGATAATGCGGGTGTTTCAGCATGTGTGCTTGTACGCTGAAGATCACACCCTCAGGTGTTTGACTCACCCCCGCTCTGCTTTTGTGTAACACTGACACACTCCCCACAAAGTATTCCCACGAAAAGTTACACAAACAGAGCAGAGCGACGCTTTAAAGAGGAGCCTGGGAGGAGTAGAGGGCAGGAAGTGATGCTCGGGTGACACACGTGTGGTTACACCAAAGCCGGTTTGAGGGAAGAGGCAGGACACAAAGGCGGGCCGCGGGGAGGACACAAATACAGGAGGAGATTCCAGGCAGAGTAACAGCAGAGAGGAGGAACAACAGTTAAAGAAGGCACCCTGTGGCTCTGAGGTGACAGATTTGTTGGGGAGGGAGAATCAATGACCACAAACAACAGATGTGCTCAGGAGGTCTTCCCTTCCTGGACTTTAGTTTTTCTCTGAGTTTTATAACTCTGCCTGCACTGTTACACAAGCTGAGGAGGTCTGAGGGGCTTTAGGAGGCTGATCACGGGTCAAACCCTGCTTGAAGATGAGCAGCAGGTCTGCATCCACTCACCAGGACGGAAAAACAACCCAAAGTGATCTCAAAGTTTCTCACCAGAGGACGGATCCCAATGGAAAACTACAGGATCAGGAGAAGAAAGTGGAGCTGGGGAAGAAGGTGACGCTGCTCCGAGGAATCTCCATCATCATCGGAACCATCATCGGAGCCGGGATCTTCATCTCCCCCAAAGGGATCCTGCGGCACACTAGAAGTGTGGGCATGTCTCTGGTTGTGTGGATCGCCTGCGGTGTGCTGTCCTTGTTTGGTGAGTTTTTCTCTGCAGGTTTGAGTTTTGAATCAAAGCCAGAATCCGTTTTTGAAATAAAGACACGAGGAGTAACTATCTTTAAATCCACATTTCTGTAAAAGTTAAGTCAGATAAAAAAGTTTGATCTAATTTCTTCTCGTGTTACCCCTGCAGAAACATTTGCATGATTGCATCACATACAATCATGTACAGTCATGGCCAGAAGTTTTGAGAATGACACAAATGTTACATTTCCACTAGCTCTGTTCCTTCATGGTTTTTAGGTGTTTACCAGATGTTTCAATGGTATAATGACACACAATCAGAAGCATTTCACAAGTATTAAAAGCGTTTATTGAGAATTATGTTAGCTGGTCCATTTGTGGCAGGGTTGAAATGCAGTGGAAATGTGGTTTCAGTGATAGAGTTCATTTTCAATGCAAATAGGGACTGTGCAAATAATTGATGTTCAGTGGATCATTCCTCATAACATTCTGGAGTATATATACATTTCCATGAAACTGCAGACTTTGGAAAAAGGAATACTTCTGGCCATGACTGTACATTCTCGAGCTGCTGCAAACCATCACTAAAGTGATTCTCCTGCTCCTTTCGCAATGTTTTTCGGCATGTAAAAACTCAATTACACTTTCAGTGATTTCATCAATCTTGGTATCAAAACGTTCCTCTTGTTCACTACATTACTACTTGTATTTTTGGTTTTCATAAACTTTATAGTTTTTGGAATATTGAGCAAAATATGCCCCATGAATGAGAAAGTCTTCAAATTAATTTTTAATCTTTTCTAGGAATGAAAAAAATGGAGTTTAGTTAATATGTTAGCAACATGCTAACAGTTTTGGCTAATGTGCTATCCTACTTGGGATTTTTAGGCTAATTTAGGGGTCAGCTTCTGCTTTAGCAACGTTCTAATGTTTTAGGCTAATTTAGTTTACTGAGGAATTTTAGGCTATTTTGAGTTTAGCTAGTATTTAAGGAATGAGCTAGTTTTTGGGGGGCTAATTTGGCATCTACTAAAGTTTTTTGGGCAATTTAGCATCTACTGGGGGTTTTATGCTAATTTGGAGTTCAGCTAATATTTTAGCAACATGCTAATATTTTTGGCTAATTTGTTACCTACTGAGTTTTTTAAAGGCAAATTTAGAGTTTAGCTTCTATTTTAGCAACATGCTAATATGTTTGGCTAATTAATTTACTGAGGATTTTTATTATTATTATTTTTTTGGCTGTTTAGGAGTTTAGCTAGTATTTGAGCAACAAGCTAGCTTATTTGGGTAATTTGGCACCTACTAAGGATTTTTGAGCTAATTTAGAGTGTCGCTAATAAATTAGCAACACACTGCAAGATGTACATTTTTTTGCAAAACTGGCATGCATTTGAGATTTTTAAGCAATTTTA